>NW_004955444.1:15871006-16023222 GCF_000276665.1 Chinchilla lanigera
CGCGCCGCGGTGCGGCCGGGCCGGGCTGCGCGGCGGGTTCGGCGACGTGCGCTGCGCGCCTCGCAGTTTCCCGGGGTCCGGGGGAACGTAAACCTGGGGAAGCGCTGCGGCCCCGGAGTGCTGGCCCCTCCGATCGCAAGCACTGGGACCCGCCCTTGCGGAGATGTCTCCACAGCCTGTAAACTTTGGGGGGCCGAGGGTAACTGCCTTCCTCTCCTGGCAGAAAATCTGTGTTGTTAAACAGAGTAACAGTAGTAAAGCAGGCAGCTCACCCTTGTCGCATCTGAGCAGATGAATTGCGGGGCAAATGAAATTACCGGTACCACTGAAGATCAGAAGCTATACCCTAGCACAACAGTATTATTAATAGTAATATTAAAATATAAAGATAGTAAAGCAACCTCAGATATTTTGAAAACAGAGGAGGCATGGGTGGGTCCTTCGTGTTTCCAGGGGTGTTACAGCTGGGCGAGGGAAGGTGGAGGAAGACCCTTCCAGGGGTCGTGCAGTAAGACAGATGCAGCGTTGAGTCTGGCGCTGGGAATTCAGTGTCCTTACGTGGGGTCAGTAATGGCGAGGACGCTTACTTTATTGATCGTTTGCGAGGGCTGAACATTAACCAGTTTCATGGTTAGAACAAGATGTGCCCAGCACAGTGCCTGGAACACAGCAAGCGCTCAGCAGTTGGACCAGATCCGCCTTTTTTTCCGAGTCACTGCTCGTCAGTCATCCTTGTCACTGCTGCATGACAGGGACGGTGTTATAGCACAGAACTGCAACCTCAGTATAAGTTTCTTAAAATTAATTTTTTTTTTTTTTGACAAAGTACTGAGCATGGTAAAAACAATTCAGACAACACAAAACGGTATTTTTTTCTTTTTGTGGCGGCACTAGGGATCACTATTATCTAAAGCAAAGAAGTTCCCTGCCTCAGCGCTTAGCTTGCCCGTCATGTAGCCAGAGGTTATGCCTCTGTTTCTTGTTTATTTTTTCAGACACAATGTATGCTCATGCAAACAGGTGTGCTGTTTTACATTTTGGCTTTCTTATTATTTAGATCATCTTGTATCAGTGTGTGCACATCAGCGTGTGTACAGAGATCTTATTCTTCCTTGGGCTCCTGTTATTCCATAAGATGGATGTATTATATTAGGTATTTCCAACCAGCCCCGTTTGTGTACATAGATTGTTGACAGCTGATGGTAGTGTTGTCATGCACGCTGTCCTCCCGTTCATTGCTGCATTCAGTGATTTCAGTGCGCGTGTTTCTATAGTTAGCCTCCTGGCGCACAAGATACAATAACCATGGCGGCTGCGGCTTCTTCCACCATTGACTATACCTTCATGTGTCTCCATACTTCGTCCTTGTGCTGTATCAGTCAGTCCCTGCTTTTGCGTTTTGTAAGCTCTTCTGTCCGGAATTTTGTCCAGAAATGGATGGTTTCTCTTTTGTATGTTGATGTCACTGGTCCTTTGGAATTTTTTTCAATGTTGAGGACTGAACCTACAGCCTTTAAAATTATTATTATTTATTATTATTGTTATTATTTTAAATTTTTAGACAGGGTATTGCTAAGTTTCCCAGGCTGGGCTTGAACTTGTGATCTTCCTGTCCTAGCCTCGAGTGATGCATGCATGCACTACATCTCCCTTTTACTGGGATTTATTTGATGTTAGAACTCAAGAAAATGGCTTTATCCATTATCCATATGATCCATTGTTATGCAAGTGTCCCACCATCATGAGTAGTAAACTAATATGTATCCAGTAGCTACTGAATATGTAGTTTCAGGTCTTCTGAAGAGTGCAGTTTAAACAAAGCATATATACAAGTGTGATCAAAATATATAACGAATTTTAAAATTTAAAATTTCTTTACTGTAAAAGACACATTGCTATTCATCCTTTTCAGAACACCCCTTTCACTTTGAGCACACTTTATCTCACTGTTCTTGCCACTTTCTGAAGCAGTTCTGGAGATCCTCTTTTGTGAGTGTCATTATGAGGTGTGAGAAAAATTTAGTGAATGCTGCTGCTGAGCTCCATCCAACAGAAAGGCAGGCTTGTAAAAATACTATAGTGTGTCCTAATTTATTTTATGTGCCGCATCTGGCAGCATGCAGCTTCTGGCTCTTGCCCAAGTCAAAATACTCCTGAAAGGTAAATCCAAGACATTCAGGCAACCATGACAGTGCAGTTAAACACACACCAAAGGGGATTTCAGAACTGCTTTAGCAAGTGGCAAGAATGATGGGTCAGGTGTGTTAAAAGCAAGGGGCAACATATTCAGGGGGAAATGGCAATGCATCTTTTGCATTGATTTTAAAAAAATTAAACGTTCATTGTGGTTTTCAATCACTAGAGGTGACTCATTAAAAACTGTATGATTTGCTGATTTCATTTTAGCTGCCTTTGAAAAATATGTAAATAAACTTACTTCCAGATTTGGTGATATAATTTGTGATATGTATCATGTTATATATATCAAATCAATCATATTCTATATCATATCACTTATATACGTATAGTCTTTCAGTTACTGAATGGTTCTTTTATACAGTGCCCTTGAGGAACTGGCTAGCACGACTAAGTCCACTGGATAGAAATCAAGTTTCTGACTGTGACCTCTTTGCCTTACTTTTTTGCTAACTAGAAAGGGAAGAGAAAAAAGTGTGAAACTATCTTTTTATTTGCCTCTACAATGCCAGTTAACTCAACTCAAATTTTCTTACTCATACTTTATAAGTCATATGGCTTGATAGTACCTCAGTTTTCTCCTTATTTTGGTGTCTGTGTTTGAAGTTAGAATGAATCAATAAAGACTTTTAAACCTAATATCTAACATGCTTATAAAATGCCACTTTGGTAAATAGTATTTGCATGGGTTATCTCAGCATCTTTTCATTTTAGAAGGAATTGAGATATGCAGAGTAACTTGTCAAAAATGATATAGCTATTAAGTGGTGGAGCACGGACTTGAGCTAGGGTGACACTCAGGAGAGCCTGTGCTGTCAGGTATGATGCCATGGCCCCTTCAGTCTACAACAAAGAACCTGAAAACGGTCAGTAACTCCCTCTTCTCTGTGTTATGATGGATTCCTGCCTTTTACAGGTCAACAGCTTGGTTCCTTATATTTTTGCTCTGTTTTACTATGATTTGAATATAGTTTGACCCCTTCGAAACTGGTATGTGAGTTTAATCCCTGCTGTGAGGTACTAAGAGGCTAGAAACTTAATCTACCCTCCTTTTTTCTTTGGTTTGGAAGTGGGGCCTTTGCAAGGATATTAATATTAGCTAAAGATAAGTCATCAGACTGGGGACTTCATGATAGAGTAATGGTAAAGAGAAAAGAGAAAAATAAAAAGACAGAAGACAGAAAACAGGGAGGTAGACTTTGGTGAGATGGGGAGGGGCTTTGGAGGTGAGAGAAGGGGAGGGGAAAGGAAGTAAGAGGGATCCAGGTGCAGTAGGTATATACACCAGTACCCCAGCATGAATATATCCATTGTATATGAAGAGAGGGAGAGACACAATGAACACACTTTCTCTCATGTGACACCCTGTGTCACCAGGGACTCTGCTAGCAAGGTCACCATCAGATGTGGCCACTAGACCTTGGACCACAACTGTGAGCCAAAATAAATCTCTTCTGGTTTTTTTTTTTCTGGTGTCGGGAATTGAACTCACGACCTCACACTTACCAGGCAGGCGCTATGCTGCTGAGCTAAATCCCCAACCCCTAAATCTCTTCTCTTTGTAACTTACACAATCTGGCGTATTTTGTCATTAGCAACAAAAAAACTAAGATACATGTGAAGTTTTTCATCCTTTAATTATCTGTATGGGTTTCTCAAAAGATTTGGAAGCTTTGGAAGTTCCATGAACTCTCCCTGCTAATGTCCATCTAAATGGATTTTATTTTGTACAGTTCACCACATCACATGTCAGTTTGTCTCTACTCTGCTCCTGATAGTTATTGCCCTGAACATGTGTGTAATTTTTCAGTTTCACTTGTCTTACTAACATAATGGGGTAAAAATAGTTACTTCTTATTTTATTTTTCTATTTTTTTATTGTAAAGAGAGAAAAAAACAATAAAAACAACACAGAATTTCAAAACAGAAGTTGAAATGATTCCACTATACTCTACAGAAATAGCCCAAATCTGATGGTTTTGTTTGAAAACACGTGAAAAGTTTAGGAAGAAATTGCTATAAAGCAGTCAAAGCACATTATTTTAAGTATTTATTTTCTTCTAACTGTATAAAACAGACACTTTCCAGTAATGAATATTCATTTGCGACCATTTTTTTGATGCTGTGTGGACATAGGGTGGTCTTTATTTCATTATCATAGGTAATGTATTTACATCAACTAAACTTGTGAATCTATCACTGGAAAAGTAATGATCAAAGATCTGAGTTTAGATCTTTTACTTTGCAAAATTTAAGTATCAGAAGTGCCAAAGCATTTTGTACAGAAGGAACTGTGTGAACCCACAGTTGATTTACTTATGCACTGATTCATTCTCATTCACCACATGCATCTATTTCCTGGGAGCCCAGCAATCTGCAGAGATGAACAAGCTGAGCACCCTGCCCCTATTATACGAAAGATCTGTCTAATGAACCCACGGCTTTTATCATTCCACAGGAAAATAAGACTGTTATTTCTATAATGTTGCTAATGTGCTGCGTCCAGCATTTTGCTCAAATCAGAATTAAAAGCCCTCCTTTTATGTCGAGGAGACTATCAAAAAATAATGAGCACTGTAAAATGCTATGGACACTTATTCTGATGCCCCTTAGGACAAGGTGAGGAAGGAAAATTCAACTTATAGAGCAGAATGAATATCTCAGAAGCTACAATGTGCCTGTTGTTTTTGCTGCCTTTGGAAATGTTATTTAGGTCACCAATTATTTCTCTGTTGGCGTATTTTCTTTTTTTCTTTTTTACCTCTGTTGCATTTAACTGTTGCATATCCTCTTTTTCTAAAAGTTAAGAAGAGTTTATAAAATGCAGAGGTGAAAGTGAGGGAGAGACACAAAAGACAGAGCCAGACAGATGATTTCTTTTGGACACCATGGTGCTGCTTTGCTCCCAGTCCAAACAGCTCCTCTCTTCCCCCATCCGTTCCAGCCAGTGACATTTTCCAAGGATCAGAATTTCACCTTCGACTTCTGGTGTTGTTTTCTTCTCTAGATGATTGCCAGTTTATTTTAAATAAAGTTACGTTTATTCTAAATACTTCCAAATACAAAATGTGTCCTTCCTTTAATCTCAACTATGTTTCTGTGTCTCATAGATCTCTATAAACTCAAAAAAATATACTGTGATTTTGGAAACACAGATGTATGTTTTTAAATTAGTCTCTATATATGTCTGTGGAGCTCAGGATTGAACACTTGGCCTCATTCATATTAAAATAGATATTTTTGTGGCTGTGCTTGGAATAGAAAGTAGGATCTCATGCATGCTGGGAAAGTGTTCTACTACTGAGCTACAGCCCTAGTGCTAAAGTACACTAATTTTAAAATGCATCATTTACTTTAATATTCTCCACAAAATGACTCCAGTATTTGTATTATTTGTATATATTGATTAGCCATCTCTGGTGGTTCTTTTAGATAAAAAGTACATTCCTTCAGTTGTATTTTGCCAATATCTATTGTCTAGGTTGCAGAGTCTCTCTAACAGAAATAAATTCATTAATTTCTGTTCTTCTATATTTAATAAAAATACTAAAGGTAGGGTTTCAGTTATTTATTGCCAAGTAACATATCACTCCAAAACTTATTAACTTAAAGCACAGCAGATTGCGTTCTCTAGTTTGGGCAGGGCTCATGCGGACAGTTCAGCTCTGCTTCACGTGCCATCAAGTGGGGACTTGGCTGAGTTCAGAACATTTGGATGACCTCTTAGTGTCCAGGGCTTCTCCTCACTGGACTGTCATTCAGTATTCTTCTATGGTGTCTGGATCCTCAAAGCAAAACTCAGAAAGTAACAGACTTTTAAAGGCTTGGCACGGTGTCATTTCTGCCATATTCTATTGGTCAAAGCAAGGTGTGAGGTCACCTCACATATATCTGGAGGAAACAAAATAGATCTCACTTTTTTCTGGAAGGAATGAATGTGTGTACCAAGAGGGAGGACTTGTAGCTGTCTTTGGAGACTACTGTAGGGAGCAACTGAAAGTTACTCAAGCTTTATGACTAACTCCTATGAGCCCAGACCCCTGATGAAGGTGTGTTTGTCAGCTTTCTTTTGCTGGGGCAAAATACAAAGCACCTGCAATTTAAAGAAGGAGAAGTTTCATTTGGCTTATGGTTTCAGAAGTTTCAGTCCATGAACATCTGGCTCCATGGCAGGATCATCAAGGTAGAAGGGCGTGATGGAGCACAGCTGCTCCGCTCATGGTAGCTGGGAAGCAGAGGAGGGGGACAGCACTGATCCACGATGGAAGGTGTGGAAGTTCTCTCGAGAATCCCTGGTTTGAGTCTGTGTTGAAAGGTTGAAGAAACTGGAATCTGATGTCCACAGGTGATGACAGTAGTAAAATATGCACCTGCTCAAGCTGAATGAAGCTTTTCAAAGACCAATTTCTGCCTTCTTCCTCTTTGATTCCATCCAGGCTACGATCCTATTGGAATGGAGCCTCTCACAATCGGAGTGCGTCTTCCTCCCTCAGTTTGGGACGTACATGCCAATCATCCCTGGAAACGGCCCACAGGCACACCCAGAAGTGTGCTTTACTAACTTGTTAAGTTTGTGTAACCCAGGCAAGTTGACAGTCATGATTAATGATCACAAAAGACACCATGTTCATTTTTACAGCTAAAAGATAACTGATGAAAATTCTGACATAATGGATAACAAAATTCAGACATCATCTAGGCTTTCCCTGTTTTTTACAAAATGCTTGCCGTGCATGTTATCTATGGACAATGTTAATTTTATTTTTCAGTTATTAAAAAACTATTATAAATGGAGAGTGGAATGTCCAGAATTAAGTGCGGATCTACACCCTAGAAGTATTCTTGGCCTTTTGAAGGCTGGCTACCATGGAGTTCTGGGATCCAGGGATCCCACTGGTAGCAGAGTTCTTATTTACAGAATCGGTGAGTCATATACACCTCTCACCTATCTTCCTTTGTCTCCTCGTCTTCCTTCTCTCTTCTTTCCCTCTGTTTTTCCTTTACTGCTGTATGGACAGTGTCAATGTGTCCATCCTTAAGAATTTAGGTTTTAATTTAAGTTTTAGGATTTACCTTAGGTTTAATTTAGATCTTAATATTTCCCAAATATAACATTTTGGCAGTTGTGAGAAAATTAGCAGAAACTGGTGAAAATCCTACTTCCATTTCCCAAATGGTCACTGTTTAAAAGAAAAGAAAAATTGAGAAAAGAAATGGTAGAATAAAGTAAAAGGACTCAGTGTAAAGCATCTGAAAAATTCTTAATAGGAATTATAAAAAAATTCTGAACAACAAAAGCTCCAGGAGATTGTAGATTTTGTCTTTCATGTGCTCTGATACATTCTAAGCACTGATCACAGGATCTGGTATATGGAAGGTACTCATTAAACATTTGTGGAATGAGTAAGTGAATGACTTGCTCAATAACACCCAGGGTGAGGAGCAAGGTGCTCCCACCCTTGGATGGAAGAGGGTGCAGCAGGGTGCTCAGGATCCGTGGAGATGGTTGCAGACACTGTAAGGCATTAGTTCCCCCCTTTTTCTTACTTACTGCCTCCTCTTTCATTTGTAGGTGCTCCTAGTGTTTTTTATAGGTTGATGTCTTATTTGTTCAGCTGCTATAACAAAATCCCATAGGCTGGATGGCTTATAGAGAAAGTTAGTTCTCATAATTCCAAAGTCTGGGAACTCCTAAATCAAAGAATTAGCAGATATGGTTGTAATGAGGGCATTTGGTGGTTCATAGACAGACATTTCATGCAAACCTCAAAAGTGTCTCTTCTGGGTCTCTTGTATAAGGGCACTAATCCTATTTATGAGGAGTCAACCTCTACAGCCTAGTGACATGCAAAAGGCCACCTCCTAATACCCTGACCTTGGGAGTTAGGATTTCAGCATATGAATTATGTGGGGACACACATATTCAGACCAGAGCACTTGGTGACCTATATATTCTGCTACTTTAGTTTTGTGCCTGGTTAAAAATGCTAGGTAAAGGAAAAGATTTCTCACTGTTCCAAGGAACCACTTCTAGCCTGGTAGACAGGACATAGATAATCAATATTTCATGAAAATTACAATCTTATGGAAACTTCTACTTTTTTGGAGATAAGATCTTGTTTGCTCAAGCCAGGCCTGAATGATCCTCCTGCCTCAGCCTCCTAAATATCTGAAGCTAAAATTGCATGCCACCATGCCTGCTGACCTTTATATATTTAAATATTTATTTTATATATTAGTGTTTGCACCTGCCACCATGTAGGTTCCCTGCCTTAAACTGTTGCTTTCTTTCTTTTAAAGAGAATAAAAATTTTTTAAAAATTTAAAATGATACAGAATTTCAAAACAAGATGATAGGAAATCAACAGTTGTTGTTATATTGCATATTGTTATCTTCAAAGTAGTTGTTCAGATTACCAGATATAGACATGCAAAATTGTCAAAAATATTTTAAGAAAAAAATTAAGCATTAACTGTTCCTTTCAAAAAACCAACAGGAATTAGTAGTACAATTATCTTAGCTATCTTGTATATATATATTTTTCCCTTCCTTCTTTCTTTCTTTTCTTCTTTCCCTCATCCCAGTTGTTCTTTGCTTTTGAGCAGTTTCTTGATATTGTGAAACTGCTGCTTTCTCGGAAAAAGATTCTACATTTATTTCTTCAAGTGTATTAGATCCTTGAGTACAATAATTCTGGTTTTTTGTTTGTTTGTTTGTTTTTAACCTGAAGTTGTATGTCAATAAAACTGGGTTGATCATGGGGTCTCATCTATAAAACAGATATAATGTTTCCATTCTTTCAGCCACCAGAGGAGGTTATACAAGTTTTGGGCAATGAAGTCCCCTGAACTCTTTAAAGAAAGGGTTGCCAATAGCTATGTTTTTTTAGAAAAGAAAACAATGTATTATAAAAATATAGGGTACCCAGTTACATTTGAATTTCAGACAAATAATTTTTTAATATGCATGGGTCATTCTTCTGCTAAGAAATTATATCTTGTTTATCTGAAATCAATTCTAACTTGGCATATTAGATTTTATGTGACAACTCTGTTTAGGATCCCAAGAACATAGTACTGAAACCTTCAGCTGGTTCTTCCTGCAGGCGTCTGGCTCTGCGGTGCTCTACCTGGAGTAGGTAAAGAAAGAACACCTTGATAGTGCCAAAACAAATGTATTATTTTGATCATAAAACCCTTGACGATGAACCAATAGATGTTTGTCTAGCCTGGGTCCCTTATAGTGTATTAATTTAAAATGTGTTGTTTAACTCATGGGTATTTTAAAATCATGAAAACATGGTTCAGTGAGGATCAGAGCAGGATGGCCTTTAGCAAATCGCCCATTGTGTTTTTATAGAATAAAAGGAAAAATTTGGAAGAGTTTTATGAGTAAAATAAAAGGATAGGATAAATAAAGATTGTAAGTATTCTAAATTTAATTGAATTAATGGGGAGAGCTAGAGGAAGAAATCTATGCTGGAGCTTTTTGCTATACACTTAGCATAAGCCCCCTCCCTCCGTACCATCTGTAGTGAAAACAGGGAGAAAATGCAGGAAACCTCTCCCTGCACCACAGGAGGACAACTCACCGTGAAACTGAGTTCCGATCTTTATCAGCCTACAAGTCAGAGGATGTAATTCCATGCATTTTGAGACAAATGACTCCACTAGAACAGCACAGGTAGATTTTAACAATAAATATTCAGTTTTGGCTGGCTTAGTTCTTATGAAGAGAAGTGCTGGGGTGTATTTCTTGGGCTGAAATCTCAGCTCTGCCGCATTTTACCTCCACGGAAAGCTGTGCAGCAGCAACTCAGTTTACTCGTGTGAAATGGGCATAGTAAAAAGCTATCATGTAGGGTTACTGTGTTTGCAGTGGGGTGGCTGCAAGCATTAAATCTTGTCTTACACACACATACACACATATACCCACACATATATAACAAGAATACTACCCAGTATATAATAGTCACTCAATAAATGTTAGCTAGATGCTAGAGAAGGACTTAAAGTTCCGAACAGAGGCCTAAAATTCCTAACAGCCTAAAGTGGATCCGGCACTATCCATGGAACGTTCTATGATGATGAAACTGTTCTATGGTAGCCTCCAGCTCCAGCCATATGTGGCTACTGAACACTTGAAATGTGGCTCTTTTAAAAGAGAAACTGAATTAATAATTTAAATTTGAATAATCACAAGCAGCTAACAGCTACTGTATTAGACAGCTTACATCAGACAATTTAGTTGGCTCAGAAATTTAGGTCAGGAGCTGTTTTCCTTTGTGCTGTTGATATATTTTATTAGCATCCATGCAGTGTCTGAAGCAGCACAGTATTTTTTGAGCTGGATTGATTATTCAGATGTTTACCAGAAATCTCATGTTCTAAAAAGCTAGGACTGTTCCACTGTGCTTTCCTAGAAGTCCTGATTGTCCTTCCTCTTTTAGATCTTTAGCTTCTTCCTTGTTACTAGAAACTGCCACTTAACAGTTAAAGCTGCCCCACATCAGCCATTTACGATGAAAAGCTCTTCCTCAATCCCACGAAAATCCCTCCTCCCTAACTATCACCCTTCTTGTTTTTAGTCAGCTCTTAAATCAGTGACGTTTACCATCCTCACTTCCTCAGAGAGACTCTGTATTTTATTCTGGTCTGGTTTCATCTCCACCTCTGCTAAAAAGACCCTAAACAATCATTAATGACCTTATTTTCACCAAATCTAATGAACAGGTTTAGTTCTGTTTCGCTCGACCTCTCAATACAGTGAACCACTTTCTCTTTCTCTGAAATACCCTCTTCCCTCGGCTTCTCTCGAGCCAAGTTCTCCTGGTGTTTTCCTTTGGCCTAACTGGTAGCTCCTTCTTCATCTCCTTTGTTGGTGTCACCTTTTCTACTCATCCTTTTAAATTTTAGATTTGTTAGGACACTGGCCTCAGCCTCAGCCCCACATGCACTTTTTCCTCTTTTAACAGAGAAAAGCATAGCTGTAAGACAATCCCTGCCATAGATTGCCGTATATACACAACTAACTCCCAGAATTATTACAGAGTTGTGATAAAAAACATGCAGTGAATGTATAAATTTAAGAGTTATTACAGTAAAAGGCACATTATCATTAACCCCCCTCAAAATACTTCCCCTTGTTTTACACACACTTATCCCACCATTCTTGATACTTTCTGAAGCAGTTCTGGAAGTCCTCTTTTGTGAGTATCTTTAGTTGCCTTCTCACGGCTGCTTCAAGGTTCTCTGTTGATTCAAAACATTTTTCTGGTCACTTTGACTTTAGATAAGTGCCAGATGTCATACCAGATCCAGTGAACAAAGTGGATAAGGCTACAGTGAAATGTGTTCATTGAACAGAAATTGCTATCAGTGTTTTGAATCAATGCAGGATATTGAGGCAGCCATGAAAAAACACTCATGAAAGAGGACTTCTGGAATTTCTTCAGGAAGTGGGAAGAAGGATAGGACAAGTGTGTTAAAAGCAAGTGGGATTCAGGGCAATATGCCTTTTGTTTTCTTTGCAATTTTTAATTTTTATTAGTACAGAATGATGACATTCCTTATGGGGAGTTGGCACATGTACATAACACATCTTAATTCTTTTACTGAAATGAATTCTTATTTTAAACATTCACCCTATTGTTGGATCACATGACGTATTTTTACCCTCATCTTCTCTTTGGAGATCCAGATCCGTACAACCCACTTCTTACCTCAGTATATCCAGTGGGGTGTCTCACAGCCGCCGTTTGGACATGCTCATACTGATGATTTTTTCCACTAAAAACACTTCTTACTTTTCTTAATAAGTGATACCACCAACGTGCCCAGTTGCTCAACCCAGCAACTTCGCTTTTTTGAAATTTTACCATTAGTTATGAGTAATCTTCCGTGTCACTCGTCTGTTTGGTAGTCATAGATATTTCAGTCTGAATTCTTCATATCTTTTTTCCATTATGGAAAAAATTTCCCTACCATTTCTTGCTATTATTCCAAATCTCTTCTTCTATGGATATTGACATTTCTAGATTTAGCTGTATTTGTCTCTTATATTTCTGTTCATGTTTATCAATTTTTGGCTTTTTATGCCAAGTTGAGAGAGTCCTTCAGCTTGATCTTTCAAATCTGCTAACTGCCTGTGTCTTTTATGTCACTTGTCCCATTAACTAAATTTTTATTGAACTGTCTTTATTTCTGGGATCTCAACTGACTCTTTTTAAATAATTGCCTGTTCTTATAATAATAGCTTCCACTAATCCTCCTCCAGTCCCTCACCAAGACTGAATTCACGTTTCTTCTAATGTATCTTACTTAACTGCTTCCTTCAGTTTGGGCACCTTTATCTATAGAGTTTGGTTTCTGTGTATATGTGTAACACTACAATTTTTAGTGGGCACATATCTTTTTTTAAGGTTGGCTATTTGCCTGTCCATTACTGTCACTTCTGCCTGCAAGGCCTGTCCCAGGGATGGCAGAGGAGAAATGGGCTATGTGGACAAGGATGTCTGTACTTCCTTGAAGCACAGGCACGGTTTGTTTTCCTTGGGTATGTGTAGCTACCTGGGTGTTTCCTCAGCTCTTCTTTCCCAAGCCCGTATTTCCTGTCCAAGTCTGTGGAGTCATGCATGTGCTATGTGTTACTTGTCACAAAGAGCTGTAATAATATAGTACCAACCTGTCAGCTCTTCATGTATCTCTCTGCATTACTGAGCTGTCCATTGTCATGACAAAATACCTAAGGAAAACAACTCGGGGCTGGGGATTTAGCTCAGCGGCAAAAGCGCCTGCCTGGCAAGCGCAAGGTCGTGAGTTCGGTTCCGGTACCGGAGAAAAACCAAAAACCAAAAAAATAAATAAATAAATAAATAAACTAAGGAAAACAACTCAAGAGGAGTAAAGGTTTACCTTGGCTCATGGTTGCAGAGGTTTTAGTGTGTGTTTACTTGGTCCTGTTGCTGTGGGCCTAGAGTGAGGCAGAACATCACGGCAGGAAGCACACAGCAGAAGAAAGCTGCTCAGCTCACCGTCAGTGGTAGGGGGAAGGTGGAGAAGGGGCTGGGGTTTCAGTACACCCTTTGAAGGCATGCCTACAGTGAGCCACTTCCTCCACCTAGGCCACACCTCTTACAGTTTCCACCAGTTCCCAAGAGCCCATTAAGCTACGAATGCATCAGTGGTTTAAAAGGTTGATCAATGCTCAGTGCCCTCGAGGTGCAATCACCTCCTAAAGGTTCTACTTCCGAGCCTGCTGCACTGGGGATCAAGCTTTTGACACATCAGCTTTGGCGGAACATTCTAGGTACAAACGATAACATTTATTATGCAGCCCTAGGCGCTCCTCATAATCCAGGCTGTAACTTTCCCCGTTTCTAACAGCTCTGAGTTTATAGCATAGCCATAGGCTTCCATTTTTAGGTACAGCCATCTCAGGAAGGAAGTTGTGAGTTTATTTGGCACTCAAATCCAGCCTATATCTCCCATCCCCATGTTCTTAAAAATCTGTTCTTTGCCAGGGATTTGAGGAGGGAGAAACAGGCATATATCTTTAGACCTCAATTTAATCTATCATTCAATTCATAATCCTTGAACTTGTTTTTATTTCTACTGATCCTTTAAGTTTAAAAAGGATTAGTTCCATTTTGAAATCTTTCTAGTTCTTTACACAAAGCTGAGATATTATATGTCTTTTTCTTTAGCACGTTGGGACCCAAAAGTGTTTACAGCTTATGATGTATTTCGTGTAAGCCTAATTACGTCTGAGCTTATTGTACGGGAAGTAGAAACACAACGGAGTGGAGTCAAGGCTGTATTTGACCTGGAAGGCTGGGAGTTTTCACATGCTTTCCAAATTACTCCATCTGTAGCCAAGAAGATTGCTGCTGTACTTACAGTAAGTGTGTATTTTAACTGTTACATATCATACTTACAACTAATTTTAATTTTTGGTAATTTATTAGATCCTCAAATAAAATTTTAGGAAAAATATATAACTGAATAATGCAATAGGTATAATTATAAGGTATAATTTATAATAGGAAAATATTGTAACAAACTGACATTAATAATCACAGAATTTATATATTTAAATAACAGCGTGACTTAATTTTTCTTGTCACTAAAATTTTCTTCCTAGAGAGCTTGTTTGGAGGTTCTAGCAAGGGAGCGCAGCTACTCGTATACCCTTGACCTAGGAACGGTCCTCCTCTGTCAGGGATAGTCATCCTCTTCCACCAAGCAGCAGCTTCAGGAGGGACGCATGTGGAGCATTGAGGGAGGGAGGGGACACCTGCCTAGCCAGCCAGATCAGCTGAATCAACCCTGGCGATCAATGGGGTGACAGATGTCACAGCCAGATTGCCCACACATCCAGTTTTCTTTCTAAATTGAAAAACTGACTCAAAACTAATTATAACACTGATTCAATAAAATATAACATAGGTATAAATTGTTTTGTCTCCTATTTTACATGTTAATAAACTATGTCAGAGAGGTGGACATAGCAGTGCTCAGGCGTACATTCTGTCAGCAGTGAAGTAAGGATTCCAGCCCAGGTGATCTGAATATAAAAGTCATGTTCATAATCACTACTTTTCCTATATATGAACAGTTATTGCAGCACCACTTCTAACAGAATAAAGTTAGAAACAACTTATTTGTTTAGAAATAGGAAAATGGTTACATAAATTATGGTATATTCATTCAACAGGCTTTGGAACAATATTAAAACTCAGGCTGATTAAAGAAATTGTATTTAGCACACAACAGGATGTAAATTACTTAGAAAATATATTAGAATTCTGTTTAAAATAAAATAAAATAAACAAAGAACCTGGAGAAATAAAAACTAGGGATGGAAAGAAAAATCTTGCACAAGAAAATTTTTGAAGAAAAAGTTTTCTTATTAATGACATAACTTGGGTAGAAAAACTATTTAATGAGAGTTTTTTTTTTTTTTTTTAAAAAGGAACTCTACTTTTTAAATAAGCCAATATTATTTGGATGGTAAAGATATATGGCTGGGAATTTAGCTCAGCGGCACAGCGCCTGCCTGGCAAGCGCAAGGTCGTGAGTTCGGTTCCCGGTACCGGAGAAAAACCAAAAAAAAAAAAAAAAAAAAAAAGATATACACTAGTGTGAAATGCTTAAAAAGTTTGTATCTATTGTTATATTCTTTGAATTTTCATGAGAGTTTGGTTTTTTTGGACAAAAATAATTTTGGCAGAAATGTCAAATTATAAATGTTTAAATTAAGGAACAATTTTATGTGATTCTGTAAAGGGTTTTCTGGTGCAAATGTATGTGTATTTCCTTTTTTCCCCCTGAGACCCATAAAAAGAAGCATTTATTTATTCAGTCGCTGTTTCTTGCGCCCCTTTCAATTCCCTTTCCCTTTCCTCCCTCCCCTCTGCATCCACCTCTTGATCCCCTTCCTGTTGACTGTACACGTTTCCAGCACGTGCTTTTTACCTTCCTTATACGGAGCTGGCACCTCTGCATATCGCATCTGAACCCCTTTTTCTTAAAAGACTTTGCCTAAGAGAAACTTTTTAAAAGATCTTTTCTTAATATAGTGACAGTAAACTATAAGCTAAGTTTTTACGTTGAATGAATAAATAATTTTGAAAATGAAATCATTCTCTAAGTACTGCTATAAGCTTGGAGAGTGTTTAGGGAAGAAACTTGGCTTTATGAATAAAATTGTAATATTTATTTATGCTTTATTATTAAGATGATTTTTTAACTTTCAAAAGGATTCATTTCCACTGAAAGTTCGTGGCATCCATTTGATAAATGAGCCGGTAATTTTCCATGCTGTGTTCTCCATGATTAAACCATTCCTGACTGAAAAAATTAGGGAACGGGTAAGTAGATTGAAGTCATTATTCTACACCAAACATTCTACCCCTTTTTCTCAGGACTGCTTTATTACCCTCCCCGGATGCCCACCAACCCAATCTATTGGACCACTATTTTCAGTATTTATCTAATAAGAAAACTTCTTTTATAAATTAATCTTTATTTTTAATTTAAAAAATTAAGCACATTTGTTTTAAGGCTGATCTCTCACGTAGCCTGCTGTAGTGCAAAATGGAATATTACCTGTAGAGGGCAGTGTGGCAATAGTTATCAAAATCACAGCCTTTGCACTTTGGAGAATTACCCTACAGATGTGTGCCCTTACATAAACAAAATAACATGTACAAGAGTATTTATTGCCAAAAAGTATTGGAAACCACCAAGTATCCATCATTAGAGGACTGGTTAAATACATTATGATATAACCACACAATGGAACACAAAATTTGCAAGATAAATTGTAAGATAAAATTGAAAATGCAGAGTGATATTGATGGTACACTACCTCTTCTATAAAAATGGAAGAAATGAGAATATGTAATTATATTTGCATTAAAATTACATAAAAGAATATATAGGAAAATAAGTGATTACATACATACAAAAAACAGAGTAGGGATGTAGACTGGAATGGCTGAGGATAGGGTTGATAGGAAAATACTTCATTGTGTATATTTCTCTTTTCCTTTTTTTTTTTTTTTGATTCTGAGGATTGAACCCAGGGCCTTCACACTGAGCTATATCTGCAGACCTTTTTGGTTTTTATTTTGAGACAGGGCCTCACTAAGTTGCACAAGCTGGGCTCAAACTTGAAATCCTTCTGCCTTAGCCTCCTGAAGTACTGGGATTACAGATGTGCACCCCATGCCCGGCTCATTGTGTATCTTTTATCTTATTTTGAGTTCTAATTGTGTCAATGTAATATTGTGCAAGTAAAAATATTTTTCTTAATTAAAATATGTAACTGAAAACCATAATACCCTTATTGTGTGACTTAATATTATATTAGTTAAACAAAACAAATTTGATGGGTTTTATTGTTTTACCTGTCCTGTGAAGATATCTGTGAATAAGCTAACATTTTTGAAGGACTAAAATAGAGTTCTTGAATTCTAAAAATGGCAAGCCTTCTGCAACAATCTGTGGAGAATCACTAGAGTGTTTAGACCAACTGTGGCATCATTTACTGCATTGGACACAAAAATTTTTTAAAACTGAAAATTCAAACCTCAAAGATCATTTAAATATAAATACTGATAATGTGGATTATAATTTTTTGGCTTTTTTTTTTTTTTTTTCGTATTGGGATTCAAATCCAGGCTCTGAGCATGCGATAGCATGTGAGGCCATACTGTACCCCTGAGCCACATCTTCCGCTGAAGAAACTATATTTTTTATCTTAAGAAATGATAAGAAATTATGGCACTAGAGCTTCTTTACAGGTTATCCAATGAGTATTTCTATCTTCAAGGTGAAGCAGCTATAAATTATCTGCTTTAATGAAAATGGACACTTCACCGCTTTTCAGTCTAGAAGTCGGGAAAGAGAAGTCCATAATTTGTTCATTTTGTTTCTCTCTTCAGTGTATCCTGAAAACAGAGTTCACCCTCTATATAATTCTTAGAGATCTAAAAATAAGTTTTTCTATTTAGTCTTATATTCTGGACAAATAAAAACAAAAATGAGCTGACCCTAATAAAAAGCCAGCATAGGCACAAAAATATTTTTAAAAGGAGAGCTTAAACAATTCAGTGAAAATGAACTGATATGAAATAGAGTTGTCAAAATGTGGGGGAACAATTAAATCTAGCCATTTTTTTCATTTTCAAGTTATTGGAAACACTGTAAGTTTTATTTCCCCCCCTTGAGAGGATAGAACTTCTCATCTGATAATATTTTAAACATTTCAGAAAAATTCAAGGATTGGTATTGTGAGATTCCTTAATCTAGGACACTCATTTATTAATCATAATATCCTAGCATATAGTAGGTGCTTAAATTGTTGTTGATGGCATAGATGGACATTTTGCCTAGCAATGGAAAATATTTCTTTCTTTATTTTGTACTTTTGGGCTCTTAATTTTAGAGCATTCTATGATTTATAGTTTACTATTACCACTACTACTAGTAATAGTAGTAGTAATGGTAATAGAGATTGAACTCAGGGAATGTAAGTCACATCCCCAGGAATTTCTATTTTATTTTTAGCCACAGTCTCCCCAAGGTGCTCATGCTGATCTGCTTGCAATCCTCCTGTCCCAGCCTACTGAATAGCTAAGATTACAGGCATACATAACCATACCCAGCTATGATCAATTTTTAAACTTTAGGTGAAAACATAACCATCATAATTAAGTTATAATTATCTAAGTTTGTTTAGTTAAGACTACACAATACAATGTAAATTATTCCTCATATACCCAATTATGTGCTAAGATATGTTTGTATTTACTATGAATTAATATTGGGTAGTACATTTTTACCATCTTTTATAAATCTTGTACAGTTAGAAGAATGCACATGTAATAAAGTAATTCATCTTTTAGATTCACTGCAGCATAAATAATATTTATAAATTTTAATTTTATAATTTTACTAATATTTATAAAGAATACAGATACATCCTCTCCTACCTTCGAAGTTATTAAAGGATTTTATGAGGTTGATTTTTCCACTGTAAATGTGTCTAATATAGTGATGGGGAAGAGGATGCCTTCTAAAACATTCTGGTTATTTCAGATTCATATGCATGGGAACAATTACAAACAGAGCTTACTCCAGCATTTTCCTGACATTCTTCCACTGGAATATGGTGGTGAAGAGATTTCCATGGAGGACATCTGTAAGGAGTGGACAAATTTTATAATGAAGTCTGAAGATTATCTCAGCAGCATTTCTGAGACCATTCAATGACTTACTTCATCCAAATGGTTTCCTAATTAAAAGTACGTAAGATCTTAGATGAATGAAAGAAAAAGAGCAAATCTTTTAATTACTGCTTGTGTGATCTTTTAAAAAGTAAAACCCTGTAATGTGAGCAATATGGATGTTTAGAAAGCTTTTAAACCTTTTCTTCATTTTTGAAGTATTAAATGTTAGTATACTGGAATAGCATAGGAGAGATTACCAATTTTTGCACTTGAAGAAATAACATAGAAAGTGATTTCTAAAGTGGCTATTCATCTGCATCTTGGTAGGTTTTTATAAAATTTGATGTTAAACAAGTTTTCTGATTACATTTGTTTAGTCATAGATTTATAAAATCTACTTAAAGAAGTATTTGCACTAATCAAGTGAGTATATAAAACCATTAACACTCACTTTGTGTGGGTGTCAGATTAGATTATAATTTAGGCCAAAATCTGAACACAGTTTTACAGTTAATTCTGTGGCCAGCAGGATAGTTCATGTCAGGAAATCCTATTTTAGCACCTTTGCACAATAGAAACTTTTCACTGGAGAGTCTATATGCCAAACTATTGTATATAGAATCTATAGATCTATATAAAGTTACAGTTGATAATAACTGAATAAAATATAATTTGGAAAATATTTCAGACACAGTTCATGGTTTCTCAATGCTGTTTTGTATTTTTTAACAAATCAAGAATATAATTTTGAATTCGGTTTATGGTTATTCTTATGGCTACATTACATAGAGATTTAGAGTGATAATAATATTTAATTGTCTTACACACTGAACTTTTGGTTGAATAATTAACAGAACTGTACAAAAGAAATGTTTACATTTCTTAAATCATTGTCAGTTACACCTGGTATTTCTCAGTTTACACATAAAATAAACTAGTTTTACTCTTATATTAGAATATTCTGAATCCCACAATTCTTGCTTTTTTAACAGTGGTTAGGATGTACTATTGGTAGTATAGTTTGTATAAAAAATATTTCATTTATCAAGAGAGATATAATCTCACCCCTTATGGTCAAAATATCTTTCAATTTATGATATAATTTTTATACTTAGTATTTCATAATTTTATTTTAAACATGAAAATAAAAGAATATACAGTATGAAATTTGTTGAACATATGTTCAGCTTGTTAGGTTTCAACATTAATCATACAATAGTATCTTTGTGCAAAGATATTTTGCTGTGTGAAGGGTGTTTTTCTTCATAAGAAAATTAGTCTAATCAGGTGAGCTGATACTTCTAATTCTTTGAAGTTATATCTATGAAGAAACAGTAATTGTGGATGTTCTTTAGAGAACGTGTTTGATTTTGACGTAGCATTGAGAAGCTAACTTGACATTATACTTTTTATAAAAAAAAATTAGATCCTGCCTGTTTTATTAAAAGAATTTTAAAGTCTTTATAAAATCATACAATTTCAAATCATATAATTAAAATCATAATGGAAAAATCACTTAAAAGGATAAGCAGTAACAACAACAGAACACCTCCAGTTTGTCCAACATTTATCCTAGAAGGATATTTATATCACATGTTCTACTTCATTTACATTTGCCTTCTTAATTAAAACAGTTTCTTATGATTCTATGAAGCAAAGTTTAGTACATGAATAAATAATAATATTTTAAAACATCTTTTAAATGTGTTTCATTAGTGATGTGTTAAGAGTAAATGAAATTAAAATAAGTTAATCAGTGCAGGTACATTTTATGATGGATCATTGGAGTTTTATAAAATAAAGTTCTCTGAAGGACACTAAGAATAATGTGAAATGAACAGGTAATTTTATGAAATGTCAAGGTAAAAAAACTATGTTTATATTCCATTAATACAATTGTACTACAAGTGCCTTTTGAAGGACTAACTCCATATGTGCTCTTTATGTTACTGAACTGAACAATAATTTGTTTAATATTGTTTAAAATATTAAACATCTTTCAATTAAACCACAACGTACAAGATTTTGTTTAAAAATATGAATATGGGGCATTCTTTTCCCAAAACTTCTTTTTCTAGTTGTCCACTATACAAATGTCAGTTTTCTGTGTGTATGTGTGAGTGTGTGTGTGTGTGAGTGTGTGTGTGTGAGTGTGTGCGTGTGTGCGTGTGCTGGGGATAAACCCTAGAGTCTCACACAAGACACAGAAGTGCTCTACCAACTGAGCTACATTCCCAGCTCCTTTTACACATTTTAATGAAAGGTTGATTTTGCCTGCTGCCGAGTTCAAAATGACCTTCTCTTAACATCTGTTGCTGGAACCACACATTACTAAGGAAACTAATTTCACAAAGCTAAGACATACGTACATAAAGAGTTAAAACTCTGAAAAAAAGCCACAGCATGCCACTTAATCAGATAATGCTTTGCTTTAACAGAATTTATTTTTAGAGCAGTTCTGGGTTAATAGCAAAGTTCAACATATGGTGCAAGGTAAATAATTTTGAAGCAATCTATTAGCCTACATCATGATTTTGTCAAACTCGATTTTTCATACAGAAAGTACTAAAGTTCTATTGGAAATATTATCTTTGCCACTTATCTAAAATAAGCCTGGAGGGGCTGGGGATTTAGCTCAGCGGCAAAAGCGCCTGCCTGGCAAGCGCAAGGTCGTGAGTTCGGTTCCCGGTACTGGAGAAAAACCAAAATAAATAAATAAATAAAATAAAATAAAATAAAATAAGCCTGGAGATATAAAAAAGTCAGGTCACATATAAAGGAGGCACAAACTCAGTTAACTGGTAACATGCTATCTGAAACATTCCTTATAGGCCCTCTGTGCTGAATTTTACCATGCTTAGATGCTGTGGGAAAACTGCAAGTAACAAAGGTGGAGCTAGAAATGACGGCAATAAAACCACCATTGGCAGCATTATGTTCCCACTAATTTTCTGTTTAGCAAGGATATACACCATCCTCCTCTGCTCCCATACTTAGAACTTGACTGACTGCTCTCTTATCTATCCAAGTCAATCATGTTAACTTATCTAATATAAAGTTTACTGCTTTAGTGGTTTGGTGTTTTGATAACACTGTACTTTGAATTATGTACTATACTGAAGAGAAAAACTAACCAGATGCTATTTATAAGAAATAAAAAATACTCAAAAGAGCTATTAAGTTAGGTACATTGTAAAGATCATTAGGATAACTCCAATAAAGTGCTTTGGGAAAGTACACGTACCTTGAGACCATAATGTTAAATGGAATAAACCAGACACACAAGGTTAAATATTGCATAGTTTCTCTTATATGAGAAACCTGTAATATAATTAAAGAGCAAAATAAAATATCAGTAATAGAAAATAGGGAGATAAACCTTTTGCAAATGGGAAGGGTACCAAGAGATGGAGGGAGGGGGGAAGGAGAATTAAGATGTGTTGTGCACTGTACAAAATTCCCAAGAGGAGTGTGATAGTTACATACTGCAAACATATATTAATAAAAAAATGGAAAAAAATAAAGTGCTTTGGGAGTTGAACAGAAGGAAAGGTAATTTTCACCCACAGTGACTGAGGGTGCACTTTTAGAGCAGATACTCTTTGAAGCAGTATTTAAGCACAATTAACTTTCCTAGATGGTAATGAGAACTGAGATGAGGAAGGACATTTCAAGAAAAGAAATAACATGAGCAAAGACTCAGAGATGAAAATAACAACATTTGGGAAAGAGTAGAAAGTTCCACGTAAACCATGTTACGGAAGCCTTGAACACGAGCTGAAGGGCTCTGTAAAAGTGTATTATTTTCTGCCATATAGTAGATGCACATATCACCACTGACCTTTCTAAACAAAAGAGGTCCATTTTTACATTCTTTGCTCAAAATCACAGAGATTGCAAATGACAGAATCGGACTAAACTCAGCTCTGGCTCTACTGTCTACACACTTCATGACGCTGTGGTGATCATATTAGACCTGATTCCATCCGATTCTATCAGTCCTATCTTGAAACAGCTGACTCGAATCCATTTATAATAGTATCTTACCCAATCTGTTGTAACAGCCTCCTCTTGTTCCACAGCTTTCCAACTGTTCCTTCCTTTACCCACCCTTTCCTTGCACCACAATTATCTTTCTGCAAGATTTCATTTCCAGCTTTTCAAGACAGTGGCACTGCTCATAGGCTAAATTGCTCATTGGCCCCCAGACCCTTCACACCTCGGCCCAACTTGTTTTTCCATCCTCACAATGCCTGACTCCACCTACACTCCAGACAAGCTACCAGCTCTCCACTGAAATCATCACCCTGCCCACAGAAGACAAGAAGGGAGGTGAGTTTAGTTTGTTCTCTGAGCCTTTCTTCTTCCTGCTTCCTCTGCCCAGGGAGATGCTTTCTTCTCTGATTGTATTCAGTCCTGCCCATGTGTCACCTCTGTGAAGCCTTCTCTAACTCTCCCCAGTAATAATTCCTTGCTTCCTGCTATATGACCCTTGTTTGAGTTTATAACTGCCAACCTGCCTGTCTCCCTGTCAGAAAGCATTCTTAAATGCAAACACTTTTCAACTTTACGTAATTAGTACCTAACCTCAGTATCTAGCACAGGGTCAATATTCACAGAGGGCAGATCTGATCCAGGGATATATTATCACAAACTTGGGTGACTGTCATCAGAGGGACAGCTACCAGGCCCTGTGGCATGATGAAGCCCCGCACTGTGCTTCATCGCAGGATATTATTTAGCTGTCTTACAATGATAAATTCTTGCCTATGGAGCTTCATTTTTGTTTCAAACTCCACTCTAATTTCACTATTTTAAATATCTTATTAGCTTTAATTTTTGAATTGATTATACATTTCCATTCTTTCCATTTCATTTACATTTATATACCTACAGGCTGGCCTCCACGAAGTTGGATAGGAGAATAACCGTGAAGAAAGCCATGTTGCAATTTTGGGTATCCTGCACAAACACTTCTCCCGTTAACAAGAAAATTTAAGCCACTGTTGTGTTGAGCTCTTCTGGTAGATGTCCAGCAGCATATCTTCATTGCGTGTTACAGCACTCTCTCAGGCACCATGTAGTTGGGGGGACGCAGGGATGTGGGTCGGGAATGGTCAGGCACAGTCCGCACTGTGTCCAACCTCCCTTTCCTGCTGCTCAGTCTTCCACTTACAATTCAGGTCAGCCTCATTTGGGGAATTTCAATCCACCAGTCACCCCTGAAAGGGTCTAAGTCCCAACTACCTGAATTTGGTAAGTAGATAACCTTGGCTCAGTAAAGATTGTTAACACTCAGTACGTTTACTCCAAATCCTTGCCCATGAGAGCATAGCATCTTTACACACAAAATACAATTAATAATCCTCAAGCATCGAGGACAAATCTCTCTTGAAGGAAATATTTTTTCTCCTAAAATAATTAATATCATCACCTGTTTTTCTGTCTCCCTAAAGCTAAAAGATAAGTCTGAGGATTTCTAGAATTACCTGATCATTTCCAATACTGGATCCCTACTTTTTCTGCTATTGGTTCTACACAATGAAGATTATCCCCAATCTGCAAAATTGAGCCTATGTCTACATTTCAAAACCTCAAGTGCTCTCTAGTCTCTTCTCCCACCTTTCCATTTTCTGATTACTTATCAACCTTTCCCCTTTGATTTACATCAAAGACATGGATACACTTTGCAGGCCTTCAACCAAAAACAACTGCTGTCCTCATCACCAAAGCTGCTGTAAAATTAGACAGTATAGTGTTGGGTTCACATTTCACAATTTAAGAACGTAAGCCTACTTTCAATAGAAATGCACTCCAAATGGGACCCTTCAGGTGAAGGTCTTTCAAGAGTCCCCAGCATCAGATGATGACCAGAGGTAGACTACCTTCCACAGAACAAACGTATGACATCTTGAGATCAGCTGCCACCCAAGAATAACATCTCTTGAGTCCTACCTTCAATCTGCTCCATATTTTCTCTTTGTATCTTTCTCATTATCCTCCTTTCTTTTTTGATCACCTGTATCAAATTTTCCTTGAGTTATCTACCTTTATGCCCACCCGACCATTTTGTTCTTTTTCCTATTCCTCATTTATCTATACTCAGGACCCCCTAAATTTTGAAGCCTTGAAAATAAAGCTAACAGAGTGGTAGGAGATGTCCCCAGCTCACTGCTACAGAGAAGAATTTAAATAGTTTAGGAAGAGTTCAGCTGCATATATAGTGAAAACCCTTCCCTGCTCTTTAAAACAAATACTGGCTTAAGAAACTTTCACTTGAGTTGTTTCCGATAAATGGCTGATAAAAACCAGAATCAAACAGCTGCTTAACTGACATATAATTAAGAGGGAGAAAAACGAATCATCCTTTATGAAGTAGGGGAAATTATACCCTGGGCACCCATAAGATGTAGTAATACAATAAAGTTATTTAACATAAACAAGTTATTGGTAAGAAACCCTATCATTGCACATAGTACTTAACAAGATTCAAGGGCAAAAGGTCATTGTAGGAACTACTTAGTCACATTTAAATATCAGTACAGTGGGGAGGATAAGGTTATCCACTAGAAAGTTGTTGGGGTTTCCACTATATTTATGGTAACAGTATTAGATTTGTAGAACGTGAGTAAGTTTGTGTACCTTGGAACCTCTGCGTCTCTGTTCACTAAGTTCATATCCTGGAAAGCAGCCTCACTTCTAGCATTTACTAGACTTTTCTGGGCCCAAACTGAAGTCTCTAGCCCATTAATGGAAAATGAGACTAGTTTTCTTTTTAACCAACCATCACCGGAGTGCTAACTTTCAATGCTAAAAGGCATAGCCATCAGGAATAGTACAAAAACCTCTGAGTGAATTAGTCAGTGAATTTCTTTACTCCTGGGAGGTTCCAGCCAGGCAAATTAAGATTCATCTTTGTTTCATTAGCTCTGGTGGTCTTTATTTTGTTCTGTAAAATTTCAATTGTGATTATTCTGCTTTTTAAAAAAATATTCAATATGTTTTACCCTAGGTGTCTACTTTTAATTTTTGTTTTGCATGATACCAGCCTTTATTGCTCAGACCCTCTCATTGCTGGTACCATTCAAAACTCAGCACACGTCCTATGGGAAATATAACCAACATGTGTTTTATATTCATAATCATTTTTTTTTAGCCAGTGTCACATTACTACAAAAAGCTCTTTTCCCTGGTATTATCTCTGAATGTGAATGTTAATTCTGATGTATCAATTTCAATTGGATTAAGAAACACCAGCAGATTAGTAAAGCATGCTTCTGGGTGTGTCTGGGTGAATCCTAAAGACATGACCTTGGGTAATATATATGCCCCTTTGCCCATTCCTCTCTGGCACTGTTCTCCTCCTCTGCCTCCCCAGCCCCTGTGGACTAAGCAGCTTTGCTCTATCACAACCTTCTGTTATGATGTTTGTGCCTTAGAGACATCTGACTGTGGATTGGATCCTCCCAAACCATGAGCCAAACTAAAGCTTTCCTCCACTAAGCTGTGAATGTCTGATACTGCGTCTAGCAACAGGAAAGATGGCAAATACACTGAGCTTCAGTATGTCCATCTATACATGTATCAGTCAGTCACCCACTGTATGTGTGGGTGTACACATTTTTACTTTTATTCTGTCCTTTATCCTTTTTTCTTCATATTTGCTGTCAGTTTTAAATGGCATGTTTTGACTTATACCTAGTATCTATACCGTCATGGCCTCAGTTTTTCTTTTTCTCCCTCCTTTTTTCTCTCAATTGTCTATTTGCATTTTTAAAAAATTGGTAGAGCTTTGCTGGTTTTTTCTTTTTTTTTTTTTTTTGAGATTTCATCTCACTCTGTCACTCAGACTGGGCCTAAACTTTTGCGCTCACATGATCTCCCTGTTTCAGACTCCCAAGTAGTGAGGACTACAGGTGCATGCCCCATAACCATTTTTACATTCTTTCACCCATGTTCCCATCCTTAGTCTTAGCTCTACCATTTAATACTGATTAGTTACACTGTAAATTTTCCTAGTTATGTATTGTTTAGGTTAAGTTTGTCTTCTAGTTGGTTTTCCAATAAGAAAATATAAATACAGTATTTCTTTGGTTATAGAATGTTCAAAACTGTGTTTCGATAGACCTGTTGCTTGAAGTATAGCTCAGCTGCATATAGAAATAATAAATTAGTATTTTTTTAAATGATGCTCCATTGTTGTCTTGATTTTTGTATTGCTCTTATAAAGTGTGAGGTCATCCAAATAGCTTTACCTTCATAAGTAAATTGAGGGCGTAGTGGTGCACGCTTGTAATCCCAGCACTTGGGAGGCTGAGGCAGGAGGATCCTGGTGAGTACGAAGCCAGCCTGGGCTACAAAGTGAGCTCAAGGCCAGCCTGAACTGCATAGTGAGACCCTGTCTCAAACACACACACACACACACACACACACACACACACACACACACCACCCTTCTCTTCCTCTCCTTTCTTCCCTTCCCCCTCCCTATCTTCCCTCTTCTTCTGACATGTATATTGGACTTTCTTTGTCTGTGATAAATTTCTAGCACTTTCTTCCTGACTTGAAGTTTTGTATTTTCAAATCATTTTAATGAGCCTATTAATTGCTTCTTTTCTTCACTGATGTTCATTAAATTTCAATTTGATATTTCTGGCTTGGACAGTGATGATTTACTTTTCATTTCTGAGATATTCAAGTTTTTTTTTCTGGATTCGGCTAGTATTCCTTCCTGGGTTTTATCCATTTGTATTTCAGGTTTTGAATTTGAGATTCTAAATTTGACACACACACATACACACACACACACACACACACACACACACACACACTCTCAGTTAGGTTGTCTGAGGATAATTTTAGTTTGGATCTTGGCCTTAGGGGTGTGTGTGTGTGTGTGTGTGTGTGTGTATCCATGTAAGACCTGTTATTATGTAAAATGTTAAAATTCACCTTTTCTCTTTCCTCTAAAAGTTTTCCATTGTGTTGGCTTTTTAAAAATATGCATTTTATTTTTATACTTATGTGAACAATATTTTCTTTGATCAATATAATCAAGGGCAATTCCTTCAATAGGTAGTATTTTTGGTGAGAGTACTGGTGTGTGTATGAGGGTAAGGTAGGGTGGCTGGCATGAATTGATTTTGTTTCTTTAGGATCTCTAATCCCTCCTTTTTTTCTTCTTTCCTTTCATTGCCCTGTGTTTTAGGGGCACTCTCTCTTGGCAATGTAGCTAAATCACTCTGAGAAGTAATTCTTATCTGAGGTTTTCACCTCTGGTCTAATTTTCAAGTCATTTTCCTGTAACCAATGTTGTAACCTACTCATGCTTGCTATGCTTCTGGCACTTATTGTTTGACATATTCTTTGGTAGATAAAATATTATAGATATTTACATAGATATTATCTATTGAATTTTTATAAAAATATTATCTATTGAAGGAATTGCCCTTGATTATATTGATCAAAGAAAATATTGTTCACATAAGAAGCATAAAAATAAAATGCATATTCTGGATTTTGCCTCTTTTTTGTCTCTATCATTCAATACCTTTCTTTTTCAAAGCTTTTTTGAAGCCTTGCATCCCCCACTCAACACACACACAGTATTTCAGCAATAGAGGTTGCTTTCTTTGAAATTTGGCACTTATTAATTTTCTGATAATTTGATGCTTATGGTATGCTATGTCTCCTAGTAATGCTAAAACTACAGGTCATGTGTAGCTTTATTTGCAGTCTTCGTATATATTATGGTTTTCTGGAGAAGATACATGGAAAAATTCTGGTGTAATCAGTTGAAATCATTCTCTAGACCCAAGTATAATTTATCTCTTTTTAATAGACATTTATCTGTATCTCCAACTCGTTTTTTTTCTTCCGGTACCAGGAATCGAACTCATGACCTTGCACTTGCCAGGCAGGTGCTGTGCCGCTGAGCTAAATCCCCAGCCCCTCTCCAACTCGTTTATTTCTGTGCTTGATAGTTTATCACCTAAATAACTTATCAAAAAAGTTACAAAGAAAATATAAATATGTTCTTTTTTGTTTACACATGCATGTGTTTCTCTAGGGTATTGTCTTAGTCTGTACTGTGTTGCTATAACAAAATACTTGAGGCAAGGTGATTTATAATAAAAATAGGTTTATTTGCTGCACAGTTTTGGAGATTCAGGAATATGGTGCTGGCATCTGCTCAGTTCTGGTGAGGGCCTCATGGGAGATGCCTTCGAAATGGTGAGTATGTGCCAAAGGGGGAAGAGAAATCATTTGGAATTTGATTTTGTGTGTAATCTCAGGTAATAATTAAATTTTTTCTTTGCAGCTAGCCAACTGCTTTCATGTTACAAACTCATATTTACAAAGGCTCTTTGTTTACTCAATTATGGTCAAAATAAGGTCGGCATTTTCACAATATCTTTCACTACATTTTGGGGGGCTTAGTACAACCTTCAATAGTACCGATTATTTCTTGTAAAACCAGGCTACTTATTGCATCTTCTTGAAATATAATTAAAGTTTGCTCTTGTCCTTATCTTTCTTTCCTCAGTAAATTATAAACCTCTTGTGGAAAAAAAGGCATTGTCCAACTCATTTTTTACCGCAGTACTTGGGCGCTGATAGAACGGGGTTTCAAATGCTCCTCAATTTTAATTGAGTTTTGGTCTTCATAGGTGGAAACTTCCACCTACCACAAGCTACACATTCATTTGGAAATCTTCAAAGTACTTTTAATGACTAGGAACCAGAGTCACCACTTCCGGCTCTTGGAGGGCCGTCCCCAGCTGTCCGGGGCGCGGTAGCGGAGAATCCCTCGGGCCGGGCACCCTCAGCAGCCGTCAGGACTCGGCCCGCTCCGGCCCGGCTCCGAGGCGAGGCCACGCACCCGCGAACGCGTTCAAATCCGTGGTCCTCCCCTCTTCACACCCTCGGGGCGCCTGGACTCCCGAAAGGAACATCAAGTCCTCACACCGCATGCTCGCGCGCCCAGCTCGGCGCCGCCCCCGGACACAGCAACCTCTCGGCGACGCGGGAATCTCCCACGGGGGATGGGAGGCGCAGCGACGCAGCAGTCAAGAGGGACGACTCGCAGGGATCCAACCCCCAGGACCGCCTCAGGCGCCGGGGCGTCTGCTCGGACGCTGCGGGCGGGGCGGGGCGGGGCGGGCGAGCGTGGGCGGGGCGAGCGACTGTGGGCGGGGCGGGAGAGCGCGTGCGTTCTCCGCCACTGGCCGCCTCGCCCCGCCCCTGAACGGGACCGCGCTTCCCATTGGCCCGCTCGGCGCAGCGCCGCCCCGCTCGCCCCCGCGACTCTGCCTCAGGAAGTTACCCGGACCTCGGCGGCCCCCGCCCGGCCGCAGTGCCTTTGAACCACGGCGGGAGAAAGCCGGCGTGATGGCAGGGCTGGGCCGCCTGCTGTGCGTGATGGGCCTGCTCGTCTGTGTGGCGCCCAGCCTCGGGCTGCCCAGACTCCCCAAATCTACCAACCAGAAACCCATCATTGGTAAGAAGGCCGTGAGGGGCCTCAGCCGGGTGGACAGCTGGGTGTCATCGCCGGGCGCCGGAGGACCCTGGGCCCCACATACGGGGCTGTGGGCCTTCGTTTTCTTTTGAATCAGCTGAAATGTAGCTGACGTCTCTGATTTCTTGGGGCTCTTAAGTTGGGAAGAAAGAGATGCACTGTGAAGGCTTTACGTTGATTTTCTTTTGTGCATAATTAGGCATTTCCACTGAAAGAAATAACATTTTTCAGGTAGCTAGGAATTTCTCCTAGTTTACGTAAATCCATACATATATTTATATAACATTCCTTGGTTGAGGGCGTATTGAGATACAATGCATTATACATAGACATGGAGTGCATTAGGTAATCAAATTAAAGTGTACTGTATCTTGGACTTTTGTCATATTCAGCACCAGCAGTGGCTAGCAGAATCATAATATCAATTCTATGTAATGTTAGAGTGAAACATAATTTTTTTGTTCTTATTATGTTTTGAAAAGAATATAAAATCAGTTTGCATTAACAGAATAGACATTTGAGACAGGGCTGGGGAGAGCTACCTAGGAAAAATCATCCTGGGATTGAAATTTGCCTAAAGAAATTTCTATGTGGACAGTATTGGTTTTATCCCATCCTGTGGAGGATTGTTCCATTCATACTATTTTTTCTTTTCATGAAGCTAAACACTGTTTTCTGTAACCAAACAGAGACTAGATGACCATTTTTCATATGTATGGGTTGTACTCAGTTTTCAAATGGGCTGCATACTAATTCTGGAACCCAGAGTGTCTTATTCCATAGGTATTAACAATGATGGGTAGGTTCTTCCAGGAGAATCTTGTAATTAAAGGTACTAAGTTAAAATTTTATGTGCCTAGGGAAGGAAAAAAAAGAAAGAAGAGATATTTATTTCCCTTTTTTGGAATTGGGGTACCCGTAGGTCAAATATAGAGAAGGAGACTCTGGTTTTGGTCACCATAATCAAGTAAGATAAAATAGTTGACCAAGCAGCAGTGTATGAACGCATTACTGTAGGAAGTGTGTATGAATCAAAGGCAAGGAAATCACAATAGGGAAAGTATGTATGAGATTTTGGCCAGGTATTCATGGACAGGGAGTATAGCTTGAGCTTTTTACCAGGGATGGGAAAAGTAATTGTGGAGCTGTGGTGGCGCTGAGTAGGGAGGGGGTGTTGGTGCCCTGTAATGTAAGTTCAGGAAACCACCGAGTTGTTAAGCAAGGTGGTGATCTGCTGTTTTGTTTTCCTACTGCTTTCTCCCTTTCCTCACATGGCTGTAGTCAAGAAGATTCCTTACAGTATGACAGGCTGACTCATGAATTTTGCATTTGCATGTCCCTTCTCCTGGATTGCTGGTCTCCCAGAAATCTGCATGTGGCTTCCTTACCTAGCTGAAGGTCTGCCTCAAATGACATCTTACACCTTTTCAGAGAGGGCTTGCTTAGTGTTGCATAAATTTCCTGGAGACATGTAAAGGAAATGCCTGCCTCTGAACTGAGAGGGGCTGACAGACCAAAGAACTACTTGGACAAGTCCAGCTTGGGGAGTTACTTATAGAGCAGTGGATGACTTGTAGGCTACAACACTACCAAATTTGCCCACCTCGCTGTGCTAGGCGGTTGGTTTTATAGGACACCGATGAAGATGACAAAAGCAGAATCAAGAGCAAGAAGGGTTCTTGGGAAAAGTTATGTGCACTCCACCCTCATTTCAGCCTTACAAAAAACTCTGCCAGTCTCAGTAAGCACTGTCTAGCCACAGTGATGGATGACCTTGTTATGCTGCAGTCTGGCATGTAGCCTGAGCACCTGGTGTTGGGGGTGTGGCTAGGGGTCCACTGAACAGCTAGGCCAGGAGGCATGCACCACAAGATAGAGTTACTTTGGCTGAGATGGAGGGGTACAATTCTTCCTCCATCCCACCCTTTGTCCAACTCTTAAGATACACGGGCGCGCGCACACACACAGGTTTCATGAGCCTTGGAAGAGATGTCGTCTCCTTTGACAGAGCTGAGCACTAGACTGTTATGTCCCAGAAACAGTATGGACTGCAGCAGTGGGTGTTCACTTTGAGAATGACACACTTGAGAGTTCACGTCCCCAGTAAAGTGTGTAAGACTCCATCTGGGTTCCAGAGTCCCCATAAAGTTACTCCAGTTATAGGCAGAAAAGGGCAGCACATTTCAGGACATGAATGCTTGACTGTAGAAGAATTCACCATGTACCCAGTTGGTGGATTTATTACGGGATTGCACCCATGGTCACTGCTCACTTGCAGAACTCTGGCTGTGGGTGGCAACCCAGTAATCTATGGGTGTAGGTGCAAATGTTTAGATAACAGTTTTACTGGCACAGCATATGCATTTGACAGAACAATAGCAGTGGCTTTTCCCCTGGGGCCTTTGACTTCCCTAGTCACAGGTCTTTGTCCTAGCTTGCAGTACCACTGTAGATCTCCTCCTTTGGAAGAGACTTAAAGTTTAATCCATAAGTGGTTGGTTGCACCCAGACCAGTCATGCCACTATGGCACTAGTAGGCGCGTCCTGCCCGGCTTGTCATATAATGTGACAGTGGTGGTGAACCTATGGGATGCCTGTTGCAGCGGGCACACAGAGCCCTCTCTGTCAGAACATGAGCCAAGTCAGCCCAGCAGCCAAATACTGGATATTCAGATTTAATAGCGGTGTTGGCACTTTGAGGTGAAAAAGTGGGCTTTGGATTGCACTTTGGGCACTTGATCTTTGAAAGGTTCATCATCATTGCATCTGAGTACCATAGCTGAGCAGGACTTCTGGTGACAATTCTCAGGCAGCCTGCACATAGGATCCTTTGGCACTAGGAGTGTTAGCTAGTGGGGAGGATAGTCACAGCTTAGTCTCAGATTATGGTTTCTGGAAGTAATTCTTCTTCCACCCACGCAGGGTACCTTTATTTAAACCTTTAACTATTGCTGTAACACATTTTGTTTTTTAAATCAAACCAGCTCTTGTGGGATTGTAAGGCAGGTGAAAGTATCATTGTCCTTCATTGTCCTCAGCTCAATTTTGCACATCAGTGTTTGTGAAATGGATTTTCCCTGTCACTGTCAGTTCTCACTGGGAACCTGAACACAACACTGAGCTGAGTAAGGCTTCTAAGTAGTTGCCCCCAGTGGCCCATTTTCAGGTGAGTATTTCCAAGAGGACTGTGTCAGTATTCACAGAGGTGAGTGCTTATTTACAGCTGTCACTCAAAAGCATGGGCCCAATGTAATCTGTCTGCCAACCACATATTGGACTTGTGCATGTAAGCTGGTGACTTCTGTACCTGTTCCGCTGGTGCATTTATCCTTTGAGGCTGTAGCCGAGTGCAGACCCCACGTGCCTGTACAGCATAGCAAGGCTCAGAATAGCTTATGGGAATACCTGCAGACTTTACTATCCTCCAGCCCATGTTGGCCCTGCTGTGCCCAAACTTCTCATACATCCAATGGGGAACTTGTGCAGGTGTCTGGTGATGAGTACTGTAGCTCAAACCTTTATGAGGATACTTGTCTGAGTTACTTTTCTGTCATTACTGTGACAGAATACCCAGCAAAATGCCCAGAGTTAAAGGGGGAAAGGTTTATTCAGCTTACAGTTTGTAGAGGTTTCAGTCCATAATTGACTGGCTCCAAGGCAGGGTGGCAGACAGGAATTGCAAAGGAGAAACAATTCGTGGTGGGCAGAAGGTAGGAAAGAAAGCAAGAAGGATGACCACAGATCTTTCTATCCCTTATATCTTTATCCAGGATGTTTAAGATGGGTAGCACTCACACCCTTAATTCTAGTGCCCTTGATCCTAACATTGAACCACAGATCAATCCCAGCATCACACACTGTAGAGCCAGCTACTTCTCAAAAAGCCCCACCTACATGAGACTTTTGGGGAACATTTAGACACAAGCCATAACAGAATTATCCTGCTGATTTCCCGGGGTACTTAGCAAGCTGGTGGGCAGCTACATGGAAGATGGTTAGTGGTTCTAATTCATTTTATATTCTTTCATACATCTCCCTCCATGTCTGTTATCCATATAGAGGCCTACCAAGCACCTGCCAGTCCTATAGTGAGTCCTCTAAGGACTACCCAACTATCTATGCAGATAGTGGCCATGTTTCTTGAATAATCAGCATCGATACTCCTCTTAGCTCAGCCTGTTTTTCCTTTATCCACTCTCTAGCCAGATGGTATCTATATTTATCTGCATTGCTACTGTCATCCAATCCCACTTTGTGCCCAACTAGTGCCATTGGTGTACCAAACATCTTCAGGAATGGGAAGTATTCTTATTACTAGGTTTTGAGGTGCTGAAATCTCCTTCTAGAGGTGGTTTCTAGGTTCTTTCTGTCCTGAGCAAAGAATTGGTCAAGACGAGCACAAAAGGTAGTATGGTTTTGTTTTATTAAAGGTAGGAAAAGAAACATCTGCAGATCAAGTCTGAGCCAGTTAAAAGTAGGAAAATAATGTATACTCTACAGGGTGGGAGCAGACCACTGTGCAAGAGAGAACACAGTGATCCAGCTCTCAGTGGTGACTTTTGCACCTCTCACTCCTCAGGCTGGTGTCAGGTCTAGCTTGTCCTATCAAAAACCTGGTCGAGTTCTTGTGAGAAAAATTGAAGACAGCACTCTGATTGATTCCACAGGCAGGGCTTTGGGAACGTGGTTCACGTGTGTACTGGCACTTTGCAAATAACGACGTCCCCAGTTTGCCATGCCCTAGTCTCCTGTCTCACCATCCAGCACCTTACCTGGCTTAGCTGTTGGTTCAATCACTGCGGGTGATTCAGAAGTTTGGAAGGACATTGTCCCCAGTATGGCCTATGTGGTATTTGTCACAGGGCTAGCAAATAGGACTCCATACTACTGCAAAAATGTATGCCACTTTTGCAAAGTCTGATATTGGGTCACCCCTAGAAAGAGGCTTGGCTAAAAGTTGTACAGTTCAACCCTTTCTTGGATATTTTCTTTTTACTGTCACTATAGCAGATCCAGCGATGGGTTCCAACTGGTGCAGGGCTCTATAAACAGCCAGCAGCTGTTGTTGAAGTGCTGTATTCTGGGCTTTTACCCTTTTCCATGAGTGGGACCAGAACCGTATTAGAACTGTTTCGATTGTTTCTGTCTGCCTGCCAGTGATAGCCCTCAGAGTTCCTGGTAACTTCTAGAACAAATGGGCATTGCAGTACTGGGACATGCAGCTGTTTGCCCTGCTCCATGAGTAGCTTGCTCAAGTCTCTGGAACCCCTTTGTCCTAATTTTATGTGGTCCTTTTTATCAAGTTATGAAGAGGGCAGGCGACTTGAGCAAGGTAGGTTATGAAAATAAGCCAATGCCCCAAGAGTCCTAAGTACACTAAGAAATGGTTTGTATTTATTGGTGTAGACTGCTGCAGGTTTCTCAGTGACCTTCTCAGGTTCATACATGTCTTACCCAACCATAAAACTACCTAAACCTTTATGGTGTTGCCTGGCCCTTATACCTGGTGGAGTTTCCCTTCCATCTCCACTCCTTCAGGCATACTTGTATGTCCTCCAGATTTTTTCTAAGTCTGTAAGACACAGAGAGGTTAGCATGATGTCATCTTTGTGATGAGAAACGTTTTCATAGTGAGTGGGCAGAATAACAAGTCAAGGTCACAGACCGCTATCCCATGACAAATGACAGTGCTGTTTAAGTAGCCATGAAGAACCACTCAAAAGGTCCTAGCAGTTCATTCCAGGTGAGTGTAGACTGGTCCAGCAGCTAAGGGGATACTAAAGAGTGTTAGCAAGATCCAAAACAGCACAGCATTATGGCTAAGGGTACAAATTGTCTGTCTATAATCCACAGTCATTCACCATGAGACATCTGTCTTCGCTCTCTCCCACAGGCCGTAAATGAAGCCTTCAGGGCAGGGGTTTTTGTTTTCCTCATTCGTGTGTTTCCAACACTGAGTTCAGTGCTTGGCATGTGGTGTGATTCAGCAATATTAAATGAATGAGGAGTAATGGTATGATCAGCTTTGCTTCCATGTGGAAAAGAGACTGGAGTTGAAGGGCTCCTCAAGAAAGGATAGAGATCTTTCCATAATCTAGGATGGGGTTGGCAACATACTGATTCCTTCAGTTAAGGTAGTGTTGAAGAGATGTTGATTGGTAGTGTTGGAAGATATTTCTGTTTTGTTTTGTTTACAAGGAAACAGTTGTATTTTTGAGTTGTGTGGCAAGAGAGTGGCCACCTTGTTAACTTAGGGTCTGTGCTCTGACATGGACTCTAGGTCTAAGGCGGAAAAAGCTGCTGCTGTTGTAAACCTCCTGTGAGAGCTTATTTGGCTTCTCATTTGGTGAGAGAGAGGTTACCTGGAACTCAGTCCGCCTGTACTACTGCTTTCCCTAAGTCTGTAGATGAACTTGAGGAAACACTTTCTATTCAGTTCTGTGACTTGAAAGAATGATGTTTTTACTGTGATGTGTTTCAGTTTCTGAGCAATAAATAAAGGAATTGTCTTGAAACTAAAACTTTTTTTTTTTTTTTAAATTTAGGGGTATTAATGCAAGCAACCCAGAACCCAGAAATAAAAAAGTTTGGAAACTACTATATCGCTGCATCCTATGTGAAGTATCTAGAGTCTGCAGGTGCAAGAGTTGTACCAATAAGGTATGGTTCAGTGTTTTTTATACAGTCTAGAAACACTGCTATGTTTTCTCTCTAAAATTAGTACTTTCTATATCATTTAAATGTATTTCCTAAATGTAACGTTGCATATGATTTGTGCCACACAAACTTAATATTTGTAGTCTCTCATTGAATTGGTTAACATTTGGAGCTGTGCATACTTAGAATGTTATGAGAGTATGTTATACAGATCAGACAGAGAATGAAATGGTAGTTTCTCTTATTGCAGAAATACTTGTCCTCATAGAATAACAGGGTAACAGAATCTACAACCTAACTAGCTGTATTTCATATTAGAATAAGGGAACACATAAGGAGTGACAGAGAATTTTTAGGACATGAGTATTAAAATATCTTCATACTCTTGTTTAAAAATTTATAAAGGACCAATATAGTAGTATTGCTTCAGCACAATTTATAGATAGTGTAGTTTTAAAGAAGTGACATTATTTTTGTGATAAAATGGCCCAGTAAGAATAAAATGATTCATGTTTAAGTAGCTCAGTGGTTGAGTGTTTTCTTAGCACTTGAAAGGCCCTATGTTCAATCCCTTGCACTAGGGGACAAAAAGATTAAGTTTAATATGATTATTAGACCTGGTTCCCTGGCCTATGCCCAAACATCTATTGACCTAGTCAAGTTAGGAGACTTTATTGCTTCAATTTTTCAATCTGTATCTCCCACAAAAAATACTACCCCCTCCCTACGTAGCACAGGGACTTTACACTGAGCTATATTACAAGTCTTTCTGTGTGTGTGTGTGTGTGTGTGTGTGTGTGTGTGTGTCTCACTAAGTTGCCTAGACTGGGCTTAAACATGCAGTCTCTCTGCCTTGGCCTCCCAGATTACTGGGCTTATAGGCGTGCACCACCAAATTCTATTGATTATTCTTATTTTTAATTAAAAAAAAAAAGAAACTGTTAGAACTAATTGAGTTTGAAGTTTTTTGTTTTTTTTGTTTTTTGTTTTTTGTTTTTTTAGAATATCCTAAGTCCTTTGAAATCCTTAGCCAGCGCCTGGAGTGTATAGATCCAGACTTGGCAAAGATGATGTGCTGAGGTTCACCTTGTAAGCAGCTGATGGTGTGGTATGGGGATAAGGGTGCGACTGTCTGTTTTCCAGGATGGAGACAGCTACATGTTGAAATCTCTCTGGATACAGCTGTGTCTGTGAGGGAATCTCTAGCAACCTAGGATGAGCCCTGGGTGTTTTTTGCTACCTGTATCATTTTCCAGAGTGAAAAATAATAATGTAATTTATTTAAATACAAAAAAAGAATACAATGATTAATTTCATATTTTCTTTTGAAAGAAGTGGAATATATCTCATTTTCATTTGGAAAGAGCTAGCAGAATCTTATAAGTACTTATAGTGTATTATCAAAAATTAATGTATTTTAGAGTCTCCCAGATCCCCATGTAGTCCATTATATGTGGACTTGCATTTCACCTCCCTATCCCTTCCCAAGAGAAGAAGGCTACCTGCCAGCCTACTTCTCATTTAAGATAGTGATCACCACTATTCCACTGTCACCCATTGCTTTGTTGATGACTGTCTCTTGTCTTCCCAACAAGAGACCTGGACTTTCGAGGTTATTTGGATTTAAAGGAGATTTGCTGGCAGAGAACAACCAAATTCTAGGCATCATAGGTGTCTGCTTGATAATGAGAGAGGTGTTCTGATGCCACCTCAGCCTTTTCTCTGGAGCATAAGTAGGCTGTAGTTGACATGTGATGGTAATTCTGTCTTTTTTAGGACATTGAGAGGGGGTGTGCCATGCTACTGTCTTACAGAAATAGAAGACTGCTGAATGTATAAGGATTCTTCTAAGGATTTCACCACCATGATTTCTCTTCCTTCTTGCTTTTAACTAAACTTTTGGAAGAGCAGATATTTTACTGTGACTTAATTAAAGGTTGTCATCAATTATCATTGATTAATCCCATCAAGTTTTCTATGGAAACGAGGATAAAATCATCAATGTCATGGATATTGTTAGGCAGTTTTCAAGGGGTGTTTAATGAAGGGCTCAATAATTAGGCTAGTTTACAGTGCTCTGTCTGTAGTCTGTCCTTAGATCTGAACTGTTCTGACTTTTTGAGTACACAGTAGTCCCCAGACCATGGCAGCTGGTTGGTGGGGATGGGATGAAGTAGGAATTTGGCATTTATTTGTATCATTTTTATCTCCCAGAGCTGCCTGCAGTTAAGTGTGTTAACAAATTTCTTTTATAGTCTGTATATAAAGCTACTGAATTCTTAGATTTTAAAACTTGTTCTTAGCTAACAAATTAACTGGTACCTAATTCTCGTGGTCTGTAATGTTTTACATATTAATACACACATTATAGTGTTAAATTTCATTAAACCACAGAAAAACACACTTACCTGTCGGATTAGCAAAACAAGGGTACAATTACATGTTTTTCATGTAGTTTGAAAAAAATGCCTCTAGAAAAGTAGAGGGGTAATAATGTCTCATATTTAAGAATTACTTTTTTGTCTGGTTAAAAAATTAATGTGGTTACTCCTTTTGGAGGTTTCTTTTTATCTTAGGTTTCAGAAGTATTTATAAACTTTTTATTGTTTTTAGGCTTAATCTTACAAATGCGGAGTATGAAGAACTTTTCAAATCTATCAATGGGTAGGTTGGTTTAATTTAATGTATATGTGAATTGTTTTGACACAGTATGTGAATGTCTGCATATTTACTTGCTTTTGTAAAAAATATAAATATTATATATGTTTCTACATAACTGTCTAGTGGGGTATGACAGTTTTTCTGAGTTCTGTTATAGGAAGTATTTTGCGAGGAGAAGCGCAAGTTTTGTAAAGAATAGGAGAGAAGCTAGGAAATACGTAATTGTTACATAGTAGATACATAGAGTCTTTTTTATATGTATAACATAATCTTTGTTTCTTTAGTACTTGCTTTAAATATTTTGAAACCACTTTGGATGGCAGGGTATATTGCTTGCCTAGTGGTGTTTATGGATATTGATGGGTTACCTTTCGGAAGTAATTTGAATAGAACTCAGAAAAAAATATTTGTTTCTGTAGCTTTACCATAAAAGATATGATTGATTAGCTCACAGAAAAGAACTTTCAGATATTGTACATTACTCTTAACTTAAGGGAGAAAACTTCATTACTATAATAAAAAGTCATTTTAATTATCACAGACTGGCAGAGATTAGAAAATTTGCAAATATTCTATAGTGAGAATATGAGGAAACGAATATACTTCATTACTAAGAGTATAAATTATATAGTCTTTTTAGGGGCAGTTTTGCAGTATCTGTTAAAACTAGAAACACATATTTTTGATCCAGGATCTTAAATTAGAATTTTATTTTACAAATTGATTACTCTGTAAGCCAGGTGTGGTGATTCACACCTGTAATCTCAGAACTCTGGGAAACTAAGGATTGCAGGTTTGTGCCCAGCCGGTGTAACTTGATGAGACCCTGTTTCAAAATAAATAAAAAATGGCTGGGGTGTACCTCAGTAAGAAGACCCTGGGTTTAATTTCCAGTCTCTCTCTCTCTCTCTCTGTCTCTCTCTGTCTCTCTCTCACACACACACACACACACACACACACACACACACACACACACACACCATCCCTGTATGTTGAATTAGGCCCAATTATAAGCATTATAGTATTGTCTGAAAAGATATCCAGTTTAGAAAGTTACTGAGTGGTCTATCAGGTGATAATTGGTTAAATGAAACAGACTAGAGCTGGGTGTGGTGGCACATGCCTGTAATCTTAGCACTCAGGCAGCTGAGGCAGGAGGATTACCATGAGTTCAAGGCCATAGTGAGTTCAAGGCAGCCTAAAATACACAGCAAGATGCTGTCTCAGAAAAAGCAAATAAACAAACAAAAACAAAAAAATGAAACAGACTATATACATTTTTATGGAATACTGTGCAGGTGTTAAAGATGAAGTTATGTATAGATGCTGCTTCACATCATGATTGTCATGTGAACAATGTTGTTTTGTGAACAAAAGCAAGGTGGTGTAGTGCATAGGGTATGCTTACTTATATTTGCTTTTTATTTTAAGCTAAGGGTCAAGAGATAGACATAACATATTCTTTTTTTTTTTTTTCAAGACAATACCATCATTTTTATTGTTGATTTTTTTCTTTAAAATAAAAACAAATAAAAAAAGAATTAAGGATGTAAACTGTTTTGTTTTCCTGCTCAAATCAAGTCAGTTCTAGATCATCACTTAACCATATCCACGCTGGTAGTTGCTTATTTATGGAATCCTTTTCCAGTTTCTTTAAGAATGAAAAGGGGCAAGGCAAGAAATGTACAGAAATCACATAAGAAACATTTAAAAATACATTTAGTCAAATCTGTTCCATGTCAAAACTTCTATAGCATACAGTTAAGTCACAGTGAAGAACAAAATTGAAAAGCAGAATTCACTTTAGTTGGTATAATGAATGTAAAGGTGAGTACAATTTAGAAGGTACATAAAAGGGAACCACAGCACTTTCCAAGAGCTTATAAAAACTTCAAAAAAACTAATGACAATAAGCTTCCAGTGACTCTTTGGGTAGTTGTTCAGAATACTAATTCTACAACAGATTTCCATGTATATTTCAAAGAAAGCTAGAAAATGCACTGAACATAAATTCAAAATAGCATATTAAGGTATACACTGTTTGGGTTTATTAGCTCCACATAATTTTTTCAGACTTTTAACGGTCATCTAAAGAAGCATTTACCTTTTTTTAATCACTAATCTGGAAGAAGGAAGAAAAATGTGGAGCAAGCCATGCAGTTCACTAGGGACTAACTTCCACATGGTTCAAAATTATGAGTGGCAAGGTCATGGAAATCCAAGATACTACAGTGACTTAAGCTTTTATACGCACCAGTTTGTCTTAAACCACTGAAAACAGATATAACACTGGAGTAACTGACATAGTGGTCTTTCTCTGCTATACATGACACTGTAACATGTTATCACTTTTAGTCCTTACACTGGTTTACAAAAGAAAAACTGAACTTACATCGACTATGTAGATCTTTCAGTTCAATGTACAGCAGAATGTAGGAAAAATACACCTCTGCTGTTTAAGAAGCTACAGTCGGTAAAAGAAAAATATGCATCAAAATATGCACTTGTCTCTTACTAGAAAGGTATCAGCTGTTAAAGGGAGTTGATGAAAGAAAAAATGCCTAATTTAATTACAATGGAATGTGAAAAGAGCTGACATTTACATTTTGGCATTGCAACTATTATTCTTAGAATAAAACTTAGAATAGCAAATTTAGCTGAACTCAACCAGTTCCAGCCTGTGGAAATTTACTTTTTTTTTTTGGTCTTTTTGAGACAGGGTCTCTCTATGCAGTTCAGGCTGGCTCTGAGCTCACTTTGTAGCCCAGGCTGGTCTCAAATTCGCGATGATCCTCCTGCCTCAGCCTCCCAAGTGCTGGGATTACAGGTGTGCACCATCACACCCAGCTCCAACCTGTAGAAATTAAGTAAAGCTCACTCTGTGGGCCAAAAACCACAAGCAACTGTTGGGAGAAGGAGGGCAGTAAGAATAGAAGAAAACAGATTCACCGCATTGTTATCAAGAATAGGTTTTCCTGCTATGTGCTTTGCTGTATTTGTCGGGTTGTTGACCACCATGCCAGTGTTTTCATCCAAACCAGAAAATTGCATTGTCGCCCCTAAATATGAGTCCACAATTGATCCTAGTAATCCAGCCAGACCCCCAAATATAATAATTGGCCACTGAGGGGCAGATATGTCTAAATCATTCACAAAAACCAACTGTGTGAGGAAGTAGGTGATGCCCACAAAGGTTCCACCAAGCAGACTGGAAGCAAGTCCCACCACTGTAACCCCTCCATTGGTTCCAACTGGAACTCTCTCCCAGGTTGTAATCAGCCTTGGCTGGCTTTTACTTAGAACTGGGCCAACTTCTGAAGCCCAGGTGTCTCCAGCAGAGCAGGCCAGTGCAGCCAAGAGAGACAAACACATCCAGGAAGCAGTGTGCTGCTTGGAAAAGTCGATCGCCGTCTCCCCGGGGCCATTTTCTATCATGTACAGCAGGGCGAGCTCTGTGGGCACGGCTCCATTGCAGAACACCTGAACCCAATTTCTTTGCCCTCCTTCTTTATATTCTGAATCTATACGCTTCTTTGCTTGTCCCTTCCATTTAGTGAGTTTTGAAGAAGAAAGAAAAACCATCAACAAAGAGGTAAAAAAGCTGAAATTTGCAATGGTCAGGATGAATCCAACCACTAGCCCTCCTAACGCCCCACTGTGATCTAGGCTTTTCTTTTTAAAGCCATTACAGGCGATCAAAACGGGAACAACAACAGAAAACAGCCAACGCCAAGGAGAAACAGGCCGAATGTTACCGTAATAAGTGCTAGCAGTCATTGACATAATCCAGAAAGCTAAGGAAATGCAAATGGTCAAGCTCAATATTACTATATTAGTAATCATCTTTATATATATTTTGTATATATTGTCGTCAAAATATGTCATGGAAAACAAGGATATGAGCACCTGAGGGAGAGAACAGATATGATTTCTCAAAGAAAGTCATTTAGGTGGCCGGCAAAGCACTGGTTTAGAGGCAAACATAAATGCCAACACCTTCCACTGACCGAACATAAGAAAAATCAACATAAGCCCAAACTCATTCCGGAGATGGCTGCTGGAGGAGCGGTCCCGACATAGCATATTCTTACGGCAAAATTAGGGCTGCATTCCACAAGAGACCAGAGAACTTTATGAGAGCAGACAAAGTTTTAATTTAGACTGGTCACTTCTTGTCCCGATTTGCAAGTCAGGGAAGTGGGCATGGACCTGCCTTTGTTCCCAGCTTATATACCTTTTTGGTTTCCATGGTAACAGATTGTAGTGTTGTAGCCCTGGCCACATCTTGTTTTCCTTGTGCCCCCTAACTGGGTCCGGCTCCTTTCATGAGCCCAACCACAGTGATACATACTTTCTGTATTCTGTTTTATATGTCCCCCTTTAGATAACCATACATTTCCTTCACGTTTACAATGTTTATCTAGGGCCAAGGAAAGGATGAAACAACCCAGGCAAGGTCATAGGTAGTTATATAGGCCCTGGTGTTCTCTGTCCTTGGAGAAGCATTCCAGGGCTAAGTCAGGACTGCAAAGTTAACTCTTTACAACCCCTCCAGGATGTTTCTCAAGACACATTTTGAGGCTTGCATTAAGACTAGAATTATTTTATCTTAAAATGATAGGCTAAGAGTCATCGTCCCCTACAGTGTTCCTACGAAATCAACATGAAAAATTTGAGCAATAGTTGCTTCTCATTGGAAATGCAGTGGGCAGGAGTCTTTTTTTTTTTTGCTATTACTTGAAAAAAAGTGTTCACAAGTTGCCTTTCTTTTTAAAATATGTTAAAAAATTACTTGTCTTCAGTTTAGTTCAGTAAATATTTACTTTAAAGGCAGTTCAATTCAGTAAAACATTTATAATACGTGCTACCTGCAAAGTATTTTAACAAGGACAAAAATAAACACAGGCCAGAATATAATGGAATACCCTCCCAAATGTGCTTTTGGCATAGTTCATTTCCTCCTTCCCTCCCCTCAGATACAGTTCTACTTGAAAAAGCATCTGCAATGGTGATTTTATAGATAGGAGTAAATGTTTTTGGTAGCCAGCTTATGCAGATGCACCTGAGACTTTATGAAAAGTGACAGTGCTTCTTACTTGACAAGAGAGTCCCTTTTAGATTTCCCACCGATTTCCTGCATCAACAGTTCTTGTTCCCGTAGACTGTACTTTCTGTACAGCACAGGCGTCAAGAGCAAGGCTGTGAAATGGGAAAACCTGGAGCCACTGTGCGCTGTTTCTGAATGTCAGTAGAAAAAAGGGCAGTCGTCTAATGCAACTTCAGAAACACCTTCAGTGAGCTCCTGTCACCATACTGTACTATTTCTGGGGAATATAGAGACGAAAAGACAGAGCTCTGGTTTAAAGGAATTTGTCCTCTGCAAGAGACATTCAGGTTTCACGGTATGAGAGAATTTTAGGGTTACATAAACCAAATTTGATCAGAGGCAACATTTTGCTGATCTTTAAAAACTTTTATTAGAACATGTTTGCAGTACGTGATGATTCCACTCATCGTGGGAAGTTGGTCCCTGCACGTAGCACATCTTAATTCTCTTTTCCATCCTCTTCCCCTCTCTTGATCCCGTTCACTTTTGCAAATAGCTCTTTCTCCCTGTTTCCTATTATCTTTCTTTTATTTTGCTTTTTATTTATATTTTGGGCTTCAAGCTTTGTGTCTCATTTACTTCATTTACCATGATGGTGTCAAGGTGCATCCATTTTTCCTATAAACAATTCACATTTATCTATATGGCAAAATAGTACTTCGCTGTGCATAAATACCACATTTTCTTTATCCCCTCGTCTGTTGGTGAACGTATAGGCAACTTCTAAGATTTAACTCTAATGAGTTGTGCTGTTATAAACATTAGTATGTATGTTTCATTTCATACGTCTTTCACTCTTTTGGGACAGAAGCAACATTTTAAATACTGACTGAATTTAATGAGAGAGTTGCTCATGAATCTTGACTAAGTCACTTCTAATTGTAGGCTTTCCGCATGGGTTTGTGGCAGATATCTGCCTCATAGATGTTACATGTTTTATACTAGACGGATCCTAATAGCAAAACCTGCTCATCTTTATCTCAGGCTAGTTCCATGGCTTACTCACAGGAGAAGCGGAATGTATTTCTTGAATAAACAACAATTTCAGGAAATTATTGCACATATCTCAAGTACCTATTTATATATTTTAAAAAATGTAATATGTTTAATCCAACTTTCTTTGGCCAAGAAGATCCAACCTTGCTTGGATATCCTTGGTTATGTCATGACCTGTTAGAAATAATTTCAAGTTAATTTAAAAAGCTGGTACAAAAACATGGTAAACATTTTTATGTATTTCATCTTTATGGGTAGAGTAAAATAAATGTTTGTAACTTGCTTGTTTTACACTTTTCCTATAAGAGTAATTTTGTTCTTTTTGAAGATTTTCTAGTAGTGTACTTATTTCTGAAGTGATCTCAGGATGATAATTAAGAAGTAAATATTTGTAGATATTTAAGTCTAGTCTGAATACATTTTAATATTTAGTTTATTCTTTACCATTCAGAATTATTTCTGAGTTAAAAGTTACATTTATGCACCTGCAGGTGATTTGATATAACCAATCATCTTAATTTTTTTTTTTTTTAATCTTTTTGAGACAGGGTCTCACTATGTAGTTCAGGCTGGCCTTGAGCTCACTTTGTAGCCCAGGCTGACCTCGAACCCCCAGTGATTCTCCTGCCTCAGCCTCCTGAATGCTGGGATTATAGGCATGCACCACCACTCTCGGCTCAATCATTTTAATTTAAATCTAGCTAAAAGTGGCTGGGTAATGATGGTACATACCTGTAATCTCAGCCACTTGGGAAGCTGAGGCAGAAGGATTACACATCCAAGACCAGTCTGGACAATTTAGTGTGACTATATCTCAAAGTAAAATAAAATTAAATTGTAAAATATGATTGGGAATATTGCTTAGTGGTTGAGCACTTGCCTAGTATGTGCAAGGCCCTGGCTTCAGTCTTTAGTACTAAAGAAAACAACAAAGCACAGTAAAATAAAACTAGCTATGCCTGAAACTTTGTTACCATTTGATTTCTAACTTTCTAGCTTTGGACACTCTCCCGCCTCTTTACCATTTATTTACATCTAATTTGTTCACATTGATAATCTTGTTAACAAAGAAGTTTTAAAAGAACGTGTACTAAAGTGTTACTAACTATAGTAATTTCTGAATGGCTAAGATTGTAAATTTTATTATTTATTTATTTCTCTAATTTTCTTTAATGGCTCAATGTATTAAGGAAAAATTCCGTAAAGAGATGGTTTAGTTTTTGTTTGTATATATGGATAAAATTCATCTTACTTGTTATTTTAGAATACTTTTACCTGGAGGAGGCTCTGATCTGGAGACATCAGATTATTCCAAAGTCTCCAAAATATTTTACAAGTTGTCCAAACAGGTATGTTTATGAGTAATTGCTTATCATTCCAGGTGGCTTTTGTTAGTTTCTGTGAATATCATTCTTCTTTTGAAGCATACTGGCAATGTTTCCTTTATAATAATTCTCACTTCATTCTCTTAACCTTTAAAGCATCTCTTTTCCAGCATTGGCTGCTCCTGCCCAATTTTTGTGTGTTTCACTAATTCTAGGCATCTTGGTATGAGCACATCAGTATGTGTCTTAAATACCCAACAGTCCAGTTATTTAAATACAGGATGACTAAAAAATTGCATATTTTTTGCTAATTTTTGTAAGGTAATATAACCAGAAATATAAAAACAACTTTATCAAATTTGTTCCATAATTTTTCTGTGTACGGTACATCTTAAAATGTTCAATACAATATAAAACAAACCTATATATAAGTCTATCCCATGTGACCAAAACTGAACTGGTCGGAATGGCACCTTCCCAAACAGTGATGCGTAGGAAAGTCAGTATGTAAACAAACGGTACTGCCCACGTGATGCTCAGGGTAAGCTGTTAAGTGGTTAATAATCTCAGTCTCTCCTCTTGGCCTCTTATCTTTTTATGTACTCACCATTTTTCCTGTTACTGAGTTTGTATTTTATTTTATTTTTAATTTTGCTTGTTGTTTGTTTGAGACATGGTCTGACTTTGTACCTCAAGCTGGCCCTGAACTCTCTGTGTAGCCCAAGCTGGCCTCAAACTCACAGTGATCCTCTTGCCTCAGTCTCCCAAATCCTGGGATTACAGGTGTGCACCACCACGCCAGCTCAATGTTATGATTTTTATCTCTTCTTCCCCGTTCATTCAATTCCATTTGCTCTTTCTTCAGTTACCTGAGGTCACGATTTTTCCTTTGCTGTATTTCACATTAGGCCTATCTTTGTACCATAGTTTAGATCATTATGTTTCCCTCCTTAACTATTAAGAGACATTTTTAAATTAATCTTTCTGCTTCCAGTGTCACACCAGCCCTCTCTTTAGTAGTTCCTTAAATAACTGCTTTTACTGTTTGAGGTACTTGCTTAAAACCTTTAGTAGCTATGCCGAACAACCCAGGGCCTTTTGTAGTCCTTGGGTCAAGAATATAGTGTTGCCACAGCTCACCTTCTCTGGCCTGTGTGGGAGCTTAATCTGAAGCTAGATTAATTAATTGAAAGTCTACTTATGGATCATGGAAAACTGTAGAAATCCATCTGTGACTCAGGTGCTAGTGGTAATGGCTAACCATATGTATAATTATCGTGAAAAATTTGAATCAATATAATTTTCTCTTTCTCTCACTCTGTAAAGAGTTTTGATGATGGAGACCATTTTCCTGTGTGGGGCACATGCCTTGGATTTGAAGAGCTTTCCTATCTCATCAGTGAGGAAATGCTATTAACTCTGACAGATACTGAGCAAATCACATTGCCATTGAACTTCACTAAAGGTGAGAAAATGCCTCTGAAACATTTAAATATGCTTACTGAACAGGATTAGTAAGCAGCAGATATCAAAGTAAAGAAAAATGCTCACAATATTTTAAACTTATTTATGCAGGCCGAAGAGATGAGTGATCATCCTTATATTCATTTGTGAGGATGACCTAAAGAATTTTGAATTTTTTCTTAAAAGTTCTCTGTATGTGGCACAGGTCAGCCTCAACTCATGATCCTCTTTTCTCAGCCTCCCGAGTGCTGGGGTTACAGGTGTACATCACCTGTCTGTCTAGGAATTTGGAATTTTGTTAACTCACTGCTTTTACTGATATCAGTATCATGTGAGATTAAGAACTTTGAAATTGGTCCTGGTTTAAAGTTCCAGTTTTCTCACTTTACCCTTGGGGAATTATTTGTCTTCTCTTAGCTTCAATTTCCTCATTGCAAAAGAGTCTACCTGTGTTAAGGTTTTTCTGTGTGTCAAATATAATAATGTTTTCCAGCACATAGGCTAAGTACTTTAAATCCGGCTCTTATAAATGTTAGTGTTTATTATTATAGTGTTGATATTTTCCCCTTCGCTGTGTACTGTGTTTCATCGCCAACAGGGTGTACTATGATTTGCTTCTGGTGCTTAACTCTTGGAGTTAGCCTAGATCCTGCAAGTTCAAGGCATAGTCCCCAACAAGACTGTCTTATTTCAGATGCTAGCCACAAGTCACATTCCTCAGCCATCCATTCTTTCTACCAGCTACCACAAATTTGTAATTCCAAGGACCCATCATGTTTCATGATTCCCTAGAATGACATACAGAAATCAAGAAAGTGCTACATTTGCTCACTAACCAGGAAAGCCACTGAACTTCAGTTTCTAGAGTTTTTATTGGAGCATCATGGAAAAAGCATGATTGATTGAATCATTAGTTACATGGCTAAACTCAGTCCCTGGCCCTTCTTCCTATCCTTGGAGGTAGAGTGGACTCAAAGTGTTAATCTTGTAATGATGTGATTAGTCTTTCTGATCATCGGTCCAGTCTGAAATAATCTGGAGCCCACTTCCATCACCTCATCAGTATAAAAAGGCACTTTTATGACTCAGAATATTTGAAGAACGAAGATCAGATCTGTTCTTTATTATACTACACAGTGTTCCAGTTTTAGTATGTGCTGCCGAAACAAGCACTACACAGTGTAAGTAGATACTGATTCTTAGAGATACTGGGTTTGTACATCCAGATCCTTAGAATTGAATGCTACTGACTGTCTCTGTTCTGAGAAGAATTTTGGAAGGAGAACAATACTAATCATACATAGAACCTATATCCTGCTTTATACTTCTGAAAGTTGTTTCTTCCATTATCTCACTTAATCATTACAACAACCTTATGAGAAGTATATATTTTAGGGCAGACTATTTTGGTAGCCTGTGGCAAAACCCAGTTTTTACCATAAAAAGCAGAATTTCAAGGTACTGGAGTTCTCGTGGAAGCCATTAGCAAGAATGAGGGCCCTGAACTGGAATATCAGGCATCTGAGCCTTGAGCACATTGGAATATTTTGTTTTACCCTCTTGGTGTTTGAGTCTGTGTGTGACTACAGAGCCTTTAGTGTTGACCATTAAGATATATTGTTTCTTTGATCTATTTACTGCACAGAAATTCTTTGGCTTGGTTAATGTTTTTTTTTACATTGTTGGTATTTTTTAACCTTATATATGTGAGATACCTTTGAAAATGAGTTAGAAATTTTGGATTTTTTCTTGGAAAAACAAGTATATACACGTTTGTGTAATTTTACCGGTTTTTCAGCAGTGTCTGGGAATCTGGAATTAAGATTCTCTGCTTATTCTGTTGCCAGCCTACAGATTCTCACGTGAGAACAATTTTATTTATTCATATTAAAATTCTAGAAGAAAAGTTCTTCAGTCTGGACGATATTTGAATTTGTTAAACACATTTTATACTTTGCTTGAATACTTCCACAGAAATGATGTGTTTAGCTTACCATGTAGTCATCTTGATTATGTGTTAATCATGACATATTTTGGATACATTTATTGTGACTTAAGGTTTTATTTTTTTCCTTGTGTTGAAATTACTTTTTGTGTGTATAATTATTTCAGGTGCATCAAAGAGCAGAATGTTTCAAAATTTACCTCCTGAGTTATTGCAGTCATTGGCATCTGAACCTCTGACTGCAAATTTCCACAAGTGGAGCCTCTCTGTGAAGGTATCACGTTAGTTCAACAATGAAATTGATGTGTTTAGAATAACTACAGAATTAATCATTTTACTTTCCTTTTATACTCTAGAATTTTACAATGAATGAAAAGTTAAAAACGTTTTTCAATGTGTTATCTACAAATACAGATGGCACGACTGAGTTCATTTCATCGATGGAAGGTATGAGTCACTGTCACATGTCTATCTTATTTATTGACTTGGACTTTATATTTCTCTTTACTTAGGAATAAAATCATATTATTTTGGAGCCTGAAGGTGGAAGTGGAGACAGGTGGGATACTTGTCCACGTTCCAAAGCAGTTTTCCTGATACTTTCTGTTAAGGGGTGATAAATGAGAAAAGAAAAGAATGGCAGCTTGGAAGCGAGAGGATTATGAAATGAAGCAAATGACTTCTGTGTTTGCACAAGGGCAGATTAAAGGCCTTGAGAAATTCTCCTCCAGACATCAACAAAATACATAACTGACAAAGAAAAACATCTTTCTAAATTCACTCATAAAGTGTCAAAAAGTCAGGCTATTCAGGCCCCAAACCCTTGGCATTATTGTTGAGTCTGCTGACTTTGAGACAAAGGTCCTGGACCCACTACAGGGAGAATACCCCATGCAGCAGGACCTAAAAGGCTGTGTACCTCAGACTACACCTGGAACCCTGACCACAGAGCTGCAAGGGGTTGGCCATCCTGAACATGCACAGAAGGAGTCAGGTAGCTGGGGTAAATAAAATAAGCCTTGAACTCTCATCATGATAGGCTGGTCTCACAGGCTTGCATTGTTCTAACTGGAAAGTTGAACAAAGCTCAAGTCAAACATTTTGTTTAAAGTTGTCTTAGACTGGTTTAAAGTTGTCTTAGATACATGTATTGCAGAACCAAATATAAGTAATTCTGTTGGGAAGACCAGATATTCATTTCCGGTTTCAGGAAATTTATTGGCCCCAACTCTAATACACAAAGAAGCATAGGACAACTTATAATAACTTGCAGAAATAGCAGATACAGAGTCAGCCCTGCACAAACTTTCAACCCTAGAGTTATGAGACACAGTATAGTTTATAACTGTATTTTAAGTTTTAAAGAAATAAATTCAAAAATACAACATGAAATTTGTATTTTGATTTGAAAAGAACTAATTTTAGTTATTAGGAATGAAAACAATATAAATAAAAATCTCAGAAGACGGGTTAACCAGAAGGTCAGGTAAAGAGAGATTAGTGAACTACGATAGAAGGTAGATCTGAAGGAAAGAAACCCTCAGACTCCGTCACAGGCGAACAGAAATGTAAAATGTGTTGACAGAAAAGACGGTGATCTGGGGGCTAGAGCTGAGAAATTCGAACACATCCAGCCAGAAGTCTAGAAGGCAATGGGGCAGTGTGGCAAAGACACTCTTTTTCTTTATTGAGAAAATTAAAGTAGATAAAAAAAACCTAGGTGGAAAAGGAAAGTATAACAGGTTTTAGAGAAAATAAAGAATAATACACTGACTTGTCTTTTATAAGGGAAGGAGTTTTCAAGACAAAAAGACAAACCATACAGGAAAAGACTGATGTATTTAATCAAGTCAAAAAGTTGTGCTCATAAAAATTGCATGAAAGAGAAAAGATATTTATAAACCCTATAACTGACAAAAGGTGTGTGTCTTATATAAAGTAAAATCATAAGAAAAACTAGACAATTAAAAATGGATAAGAGATATGAATAGGTCCCTTAGAAAAGGAACTTGATTGTCCTCTGCACACATGGCTCAAGGAGTTAAGTTTCTCAGTATATTTACTAACTGGGATAATGCAAATAAAATCCAAAGTGAAAAAGCGTCTTATATCAGCAAGATTGGCAAAAGTTAGAAGGCTGCTGGTTACAAGTATGACCCAGGGTGTGGCGCAGTGAGTGAGTACATGCACTTGTGATTGCGGTGCAAATGGCTACAACTGCCTTGGAAAACATTTTGTCATTTCTTAATAACATTTTCCACTCCTCGTACTCAGCTGTTGTATTGTTTGATTTAAAAATAATACTCTAGTGAAACCTTTTCATGTGCGTAGAAATGAATGTGACATTATTGTTCATAGTCGTTCAAAAAAGAAAAACAAAATGTCCAACAGTAAGAAGAATAAATAAATTAATGCATCAGCATAATATATGGCTATTAAAATCAATAGCACACTTACATGTATCATTGAGTGAATGTTGAAAATAAATTTCAGTTAAAGAAAAAAACCGAAGGATATGTATAGTATATGTTTTCAGTTATATGATGGTCAAAGCTTGGCAAAAGGGAAACAACTTAATGTTTGGTGGTAAACCTAAGTAAAGCAGGTAGTGATGAGTTTACTACATTTTCACTGAGCAAAGGGGAGGGAGTATAGTTAGGCAGGGACACCTGAGGGGCGTTGTTCTCTTAGTCTGGGTGGTAGATAATCAGGGGCTTACTTCATTTCTTAAAATATATGTATATATTTTTTAGCTTTTTTAAATAAATGAGTTTTTGAAATTTTAGAAACTGAAAAACTTACTGGAGAAAAGAATGTCGGAGGAATAAAAAGGAGTGAGAGGAAACCAGAGAAAATGAACAAATAGTTGGGTCATTCTGTGAGGTGGCAACCATGCCGCCAGGTCCAGTGATCTCTTGCTGGTCCCTGGGTTGTACTAAGAAGAATGAAAGGAGAAAAGTGTAATGTATTATGATAACCTATAAAAGTGCTGTGGTACCTGTTTTATCTTCCAGTGAAGTAATGAAGCATGAGCTCCTAACACTTTGCAGGCTGGAGTATCAGCGTTAACAGCGACAAATGTTAGTAAATTGCAGCATAGTTAAGCATACTATACCTTAATAATTTCTGGTGGGCTAGAACAATCTGAATGTTAGGGGTTGATTGTGGCTATGGTTCACATTAAACTTGTGGATATATGTGGATATTTTCTTTTTTTCTATTAAATAATACCTATCTTTAATATGTTTATCTCAGTAGATGCATACCAGTCGTTAAGATACCTTGGATATCTCCTGCGAGATATATGTGTGCTGGAGTATTTCTCACCTATATGTATAAGCAACAAACTCCTGGAAAAGTGGGAAGTTTCCCATTACTGGGCAGCCTAGGTGATCCCACAGAGTTAACAAAGTAACAGTAAAAGTCTTCAGATGCAGTGCTAGGTAATGGTGTAGCCGGAAGCGCTAAGAGAAGTCGTTTTACAGAATTTGTCCTCTTTCTCTCCAGAAAAAAAAATGTGTGACTGTAAATTTAAGTTCAGTCTCCTGGGCACATAGTTTGGTAGAGAAGACAGGGTGGTGCTGGGAGAGGCTGGAAGGACGGACAGAGCCCGAGGCGATTCCGTCTGTTTTAAGTCAGGTGGACCCTTCACCTTGTTTATGGGTTGCTGAGGCTGATTCCAACTACCTGGGAGGGCGAGGTACTGGAGAAAAATGAGCTACAGTAAAGTGGAAGTGGTTCATGTTATTCAAAGATTGGCCATAATGCTGTGTTTAATCTGTTCTGTGGAAGTGAAGACATAATTTGTAAAGAATAGAGATTTATTTACATCACACTTCTGGAGGCCGGAAGTTCGAAAGCCTGGCACTGCTGTCCACATCAGCATCTGGCGAGGCCTGCCTTCTGCGTCTCAGCACCGCTTAGTGCATTGTGCAGGGGTACGGCCAGCGTGCTAGCTCGTTACTTTCCTTCTTATACACCAGTAAGGCTATAACGGCCCCACTTCATCCTCATCTGATCCTCATTTCTCCTCGAAGTCCCCACCTTCACAAACCATGAACTTTGGAGACTGTTTCCCACACACGAATTCTGATGCACACATCCAAACCGCAGCACGCTGGTAAGTCTAGTTGGGGGCTGTCAATGTTTAGGAGTAATACCCATCCAGGATATTTTGAGAAAGCTTGATCAACCTAACATGGAGTTTGTCATCTCTGCAATTCTGTTTTCCCTCCTGTGTTTTTAACATCGATTGGTGACATCACAGTTCACCAAATCCAGAATTAGAAAACTGGAACCATCCTTGGCTTCCTGCCCTCATTCTCCCTGTGTAAAAAATTCATGGCAGTTTCTACTTCCCAAAATTTTTCTTGAGTGTGTTCTCCTGCCTATCCAGTCCATCTCCTGCTACTTGAGGATTAACTACCTTCTACCTGGGTTACCTCCTAACCATCCCACACCTCTGTCTTCCAGCCAGGCATAGTGGTCCCTATGAGGTACCAATGTGGTCATCTTGCTTTAACAAAACTCCACAGTGGCTCTTCACTGGAGGCCAGAGTCTGTATTCACCAGATCGTTTACTTCCCACATTCTCTGTCTTCCCCTTCGCCTGTGTTCCAATGAGACTGGTCCAACACATGCTGCTCTCCACAGAGCCATGCTACCTCTGTGCTGCTTCTCATATTTTTTCCTCTTTTCTGAAAAATTTCCATTCCTCCCCACTCCCTGCTGATAGACTCTCAGCTATCTTGGAAGGCTCAGGTCAGCTGTTCTCTTTGAAAGGCCTTCTCTCCCGTTATTTCCCCTCTCCATGTCTTCCGTGCTCTTTGTACTTGCTTTGTGCTTCTTAGGAATGTTTCTTATTGCACCTACGTGTTCAAGTTCTTTCCTTCTCCCTAGCGTGAGAGCTCACTGGGGGTGCGACTGTGCCACTCCACTCTGTTTCCAGGGGTCGGGTAAGCCTCAAGAGATGTTGAACAAATGACTAATTGTTTTTTTAAAAGAGGGGGGTTTAGTTAGAAGTTAGGGGTTCAGGTTTTTGTTGGTTCTTATGACTGTTGTCATTCTAGGCTCCTTGGAAAAATTTTAGCCTTAAAACTTCTTTGTCACCTCTAAGATAGGAACCCTTGGAATGCTCTGTTGTACATTTTTTTTCTGCTCTTGAAGCTTTTGTTACAAATTAGTGAATCAAGGCATCATTCCTACGGTGGTCAGGAAACTTTCTTGGTCTTTTACTTGTGTGATTTAAAGCAGAGTAAATCACGTATCTATAGCTATGTATCTATATAATATCTATATGTCTCAGAAGAATTCCTCATTGTAATCAACCTATCACTTGAGGAATTTTTAATCCTCAGTAATGCTTTCACATGTCAGAGATGTGTATCAGAAAATCCATCTTTCAATTAGCTGTGGGTTACAGTTGCTTCCCTGCTCACTCAGCCTGAGAATCTCCTGCTGGTACCTTCTTGTGGAGTTCTGGCCAGAGAGAAGAAAAGTGCGTAGTCATAGGAGAAAGGCTGTAGAGATGAGGCACAGCGCCCAGAGCCTCTCGCTGAACTCCAGCCAGATTGGGATAAAATGTGTCCCTCTTTGTGCCCTGCTCTTCAGTGCAGGGACACGTGGGGTGTGAGAGTACAACAGTTTAGCCAGCTCTCCTTCCAGGTGATGCTTTTCCTTTCTCCAGGCACTTTCTTAAGGTTGTCACAGTTACAGTTCCAAAGCAAAAAAAATGATAGAGGGGCTTTTTCTGTGAAAATGAGGAAATGCACGTGTAAATTTCCAGAAGTTGACGGTTATACCTATTCATTCACCTTTTTAGAAAATTGTGGAATTTTTCAAACAGGTAGAGTGGAGAGAGTAATATATGGGCCCCCACATACCAGCCTCTCAGCTTCAACAACTGTCAGCACATATGTGGCCATTCTTGTTTCATATCTACTTTATCCCCATGCTGAGTTATTTTTTGAAACAAATTCTAATGATCATTATCAGTTGATGTATGCAGATATCTAAGAGCTCTGAAAATGGCTTTACCTGTAGTAACACAGTTTTATAAACTTTTAGAAACTCAGAATCAACACTGCAGTTATGAGGCAGTTCATAGATTGAGAAAAACATTTAGGCTGATACAAATTAGCTAATATAAAAGGACACTAGAAATACTGGCATGGTTTATTCTCATGAGTGAGTCATTTTGGGGATAAAATATGGTATGAAGGGGGTACCTCAAGAAAAGAGCCCCATCATAAAAACTTGTATCACTAAGTAAATAGGCACTTGAGGCTGGGGATATAGAGTTCAATGGCAGAGCATGTGTTTGGCATGTATAACACCCTAGGACCAATCCATAAAAAGCACCACAAAAACATGCACTTGACTGTTGAACTTGAATGTATGCCAAGGCTGAACTGTTTTACTTTACTATGATTACTTGGAAAAGTGAATTATATTACAAATTGTAAAAGGTTACAAATCAGCCAGATGTTTACATTGACTATGAACATAAATTCTTTGTCTTAGAGAATGGGTACAGTTTTATTTGTCTAATATGGTGAGTTATAAAGTAATGTTTTACGTAGGACATGATACTGTTTTATTATAAGTAACATCTTAAACCATTCTTAATAGTTACTGATTTGTGTTCTTCATACAGGATATAAGTATCCAGTATATGCTGTCCAGTGGCATCCAGAGAAAGCACCTTATGAATGGGCGAATGTGACAGGCATTTCCCATGCACCTAACGCTGTGAAGACCGCATTTTACTTAGCAGAGTTCTTTGTTTCTGAAGGTAGTGTGTGACCACATAATTTTATCACTTAGTGTACTTTGGAAGGAAATTACTCTTATTTGGGGTTTTAAGTACTCCTTTGCTCTATTACTGCTCGATATGGTCTATAGATTTAATTTTAAAAATAACAAATATTACATAATATGAATGCTCTGAAATTGAGGAAATAGTATTCCAATAAAACAAGAATAATTTTTGAAACCATATCATAATGCTGTAATGGGCTGAATTCTTGAACAATTTAAAGAAAGTTGAGTTCTTTCTCTTTTCTTTAACATTTTTTATTTAGAGTCTCCTTAGTTACTTTTTTTCTTAAAGGAATAATGATAGAATTATAACAACCTCTGAGAATTAGATGGTATTTTTTCCAAGGCAGTGTTACAAAATGAATGTGTACTTATCATTTAAGACTGCTTGTCTGTACGCATGGTCACACTAGAGGAAGTTAATAAGCTTTGCCTGACTTTTGGTGATGAAAACAGAAATTTTCATGCTATTTTATGTTTATGGGTTCAGTGTGGAGTTTGATTGTAGACTCTTACTTGTAGTAGAGTGATATGGGTATAATAAGATACAGGTAGGGACACAGCTTGCCAGGAATAGAATCAGTTGGAAGCCACGCCAGTTGAAGATGTGTTCTTATTTCCATTTTGCCCCCAACTTCTATTTCTCTTGCTACCCTTACTCAGAAGCTAAGTACTTCCCTACTGGATTCATTCTGCTGTAGAATTACGCTTCCTTGAATGGGTGGTTTCATGACAAAACCTCCAATTTAACAAAACCCCAGGACTCCCTATGCAGCGTTCATCCAAAGGAGCATTTTCCTGTGTGTGTGACAATCAGTGAGAACAGTGGTGGGTAGAATAGCATTTGCTGCAGTTTTGGGAGGCTGTATTTGCTTTACTTTGATTTTAGGTTGAAGTCCTAGTTCTCAGCCTCACATCCAAACTTTAGCCAGGCTAGACATCGTAGCCTGGCTATGATTTCTTGTTTTTTTTTTTTATATATATAATTCTTTCTTGTCTGAAATGCCTCACTTTTCCATCTGCCTTCATCAGTTTCTCCATCTTTTTTGCTCTTGAAGCATCTCAGTGAAGGTATACTAAAAAATATAACACCATTTGATTCTGTGTGGAATCTGGCCTAGACCTCTTGAAAATTAGGCTCTTGTCTTACCTGTATTTCTGCCTCTAGGCTCTTTATCAAATCTCTTACAAATGTAGCCACTTAGTAAGTGAATGAATTGGGCAGTGAGGGCCCACAGGGTCGGGTGCAGGTCAAGGTGCTAGATCAAAAGGTAACTCTGTCTAAATCGGGTACTACTGTAGTTTGGGGAAATTCTTTTGTTTTGTTTTATTTTGTTTGGTACAGGAAATCGATCTCAGGACCTTGAGCTTGCCAGGCAGGCGCTGTGTCACTGAGCTATCTCCCAGGCACCATGGGAAATTGTGTAAAATATTTCTCTTAGTGTTTATCCCACTTAATAATGCTGATTACAGGAAGAAATATTATAAAGTAAGTCTCTTGAAAACCTGGTCATACAATCTTTTTAAAAACACTTCCTTCTTTTTTTTTTTCCAGCTCGGAGAAACAATCATTACTTTGACTCTTGGTCTCAAGAGGAGAAATCCCTGATTTATCACTTCCCTGTAATTTACACTGGAAATGTTTCTTTATTTCAGCAATGTTATGTGTTTCCCTGAAAGTTTTCAATATGTTAATGAGCAGTTTGGGATAATTCCTTGATTAAACTGTCAAAATTACTTGCTACCCATGATACTATTAGGAAACCGCAGATTTCTGTTCTATGTGGGCGACGCTGGTTCTTCATTCAGTAGATGATTATTTGTACTGCATTTGATAATTTAACAATGAAGCAAATTTGTAGTGTTTTTCATGGAAAATTCATCTTAGACCTGAAGATCAGAAAAAATAAAATGATTGTAAATGGGAATTTGTTTCTGATTGATTGATTCTAGGAATGAAGATCACTCCTTTCCCGCTCGTCCCTTTTTTGCTGGAGTGAAATTAAATTAAATTCTACCTCTTGTTCCCTGCCATGTCTTCCTCCTTTGGGTTTCAGAAGTATTTTGTGCATATATATTGTGTGTAGAGATACACAAAAATCCCTCCTGCTCGGCTGTATTTCAGTTCCACAGTCAATGGGCACAATCCTGAAAGTGGAGTTAGGGTGGTCCTGTTACATCTAAAAGATCAGTGACAGCTCACATGAAAGTCCACAAGCCCAGTGCCTAGTGGATAGTAGAACCTCAGTAAGGGCCCTGATATCACTGCAGCTGTCTCACTGCGGTAATAGGGAAGCTCTATATACACACAGGGTCTGCCTGTTCTTATTTACCAAATTGTTAGAAAATATACCATTAAATAATTATTTTCTTGTGGGAAGGATTAAGAAATGGTTTTTCACTCCTTAGAACCAAAGCTTTGTTTTATGCTGCTCGGAATTGTATTCCACTCACCAAACTTTTTTATTTATTCTCAGATGAATAGAGTTTTTACTCCATATATTATTTTCATTCTCAGTAGTTTAAAATTAACTGAGGCATTTTGCAGTAATAGAAGAGAAACAGTAGATGTCAGGAGAGAACCAGCTAACCTGCTATTTGGTGTTTGCATTCAACCATTTACAATCCTGGATTTTAGGGAATTGTTTTAAATCTACAAAACATTAGTATGATTACTATATGTATTTAAATGCTAATGATTGTTTAAATATAGAGTTGTGTCTAGTACAGGATGTTCTACACTCTGATCTAAGAGAAGGTCCTGAGTGACTGAATAAAAAAGAAGCAATTTTAAGTATCTATTAAGTGCCAGAAGCTTTCATGTACATAAATGTGTGAATTGTATATAGAATTCAAATCTTTCCCCTGCTGCCTACGTGGGCAAAAATCTGGAGTAGGGGATTTTTTCAGGGTGGGTACAGAGCTAGACGTTCATGCACCAAGAGGTGTTTCTGGGGAGGCCTTCAGGGAAGGCACCCAGTTAATCAAAGTACAGTACTCTTTGCTCATCTGTAAAGATGTGGGGAGGAGAGGTGTCTTAAACAAACATGGGCATAGCTTGTATTTTTTTTTAACCTACAGGTTCTCATCATAGTGTACTCTCTTTCATAGTATCTTCATGAAATTTAAGGAAACATTCTTAATGATTGTCAGCCCACTCAGAGGGCCCAAAGGGGATTTTCGTGGATGAGATCCCAAGGTGAAAGAACCCATGTGTGCAAGACATCAACAGCAACAATAGGCAGCATAGAGCAGAGTACAAAAGCAAAAGAGAACAAGAGAGCAAGAGCCCCCTGCATCTTTATTGTAAAATTCCTATACAGGTGGTTATCTCATATTTACATTCTTACGTAGTGCCATAACCAGTGCATGCGTGTTTGTCGACTGCTAAGTCATGGTTACATAACTCTGTCCAACTGTGCACCTGTGCTATACAAGTGGGGCCATGTCCTCAGGTGTTCTTAGACACCCCTGAGCTTAGAAGCAGTCTGAGTGGTTCCCCACAATGGTTAACGTTCCTTTCTGGACCAGTTCCTTTCTGCGTAAGTTAGCATGCTTTTAGGCTTCCAAAATCTCATACTCCTTTTTTCTCATAAATCTAATTTTGAGCCAGTGTCTTTATAACATATATTATTGCCTCAGTTACTTTTCTCTCATTGCTGAGACAAAAGTACCTGATGCCCAGAATTAAGGAAGGAAAGGTTTAGTTAGCTCACGGTTTGTGAAGGTTTCAATCCATACTTGGCTGGCTCCAAAGCAGAGCGGCACATGGCAGAGGGCATTGGCAGTATCGGTGGAAAATAAGAAAAGCAACGAGCAAAAAGGGAAGAGCACCAGTGAACAAGCCTCTTTCCCTCCCTTGTATTGTATGCAGGCTGCCCACCCTCGTGTGGGGTTAGCACTCACACCCATAATCTCAGCATTGGATCATGAGTCAATCAAAAACTCTTAGAAGCCTGCCCCATGACTGCATGAGGCTTTGGGGGCACATCTAGACACAAACTGTAACAATTATCTTTAGAATTTACAATGCCACTTTTAACATTTCTCGCTAAAATTACTTAAAGCTAATCCCTCTCAAAAGTTATTGAGGAAAAAACTCCAAAAGTTTTCATCTTGAATTAGAATAGCAAATTTTTTGTTCCAATAATTAAAGCTATCCTTTCTCTTCCAATTTGGTAAAATAAATTGAAATGAGAATGGACATTTACATTTTTCTTTTCTTGTCAAAATAATCTGAATTAATTGGTTCCTGTTTATTAGTTTGTCCCCAGGGGTAAAGGAACTAATAAATTATGTATGCAAATTTTAGTATAATTAATGACTGACCCCCATTTTTAAAGGAAAGTAGCCACATAGCACAAAATTTTCAGGATCTTAGAATAGTCTTTAAATAATAACAATGCCACAATAATAGTTTTTAAAAAATGAATTAAGAATGTCTTTCTGTTATTTCCTCTTGGCATGTTTTTACACAGTTGCAAATACAATTTGTGTCCTGCTTTTTAAAAATTAACTGTACAGTCATCCCAGCTGGCTGGATCTTCACCCTTTGGGAGGGCTAAATGACTGAACTTCTAAACTAAGCTCAACAGCTCAGGATTGGTCAGCAGAGGAGGTAGAGAAATGTTCAGTCAGGGAAAGAATTTTACTTGACATGGTCCCAAGTTGAGCAATGGGGCAGATCCAAGCCAAAGTGCACAAAGGGAATCAGTGCAGGAGGAAAAAAAGCAGAGTAAATTTAATAACCAGAGTGAGCAGGTTCCTGAAAGCCAGCAGGCTAAGGGCACCAGTGTCCAGGGAAGACAGAAGCTTAGTTTACAGTGGTCAGGAGGATAATAGGAGCATTTTTTTCTGTTGCAGAGATATGGTACAAAGATGACACTATTTTTTAATAACCATTACAAATTACATCTGAAAAACTACTAGAATTTGCCCTCTTGGTACATGTAAGCTGGTCCCTTGAAAACCAGCACAAGTTGCCACTAATCCTTGCCACACAATTCTGAGTTAGAATTGCTCGGGTCCACCTGCCACTGTATGATCCCAGCCTCCTCTCTTTCGTGTTCTCTTTAGTATCTCTCAGGAGTTTGATGACCACGGTGGTTTTTGTTTTACTTACCCAGCCTGCTTGGGTGTGGAGGCCTTCGGGGTTGTGTGCCTAGCTGTGTGATTCACTGGCTGCTGTACATGGGCAAGCTCCAGTCCCAAACTCAGACTCAGCTGGGTGACTACCTGTCTTGGTTACTTTTCTCTCATTGCTGAGGCAAAATACCTGATACCAATATTAAGGAAGGGAAGGTTTATTTTGCTCACAGTTTGTGGAGGTTTCGGTCCATACTTAGCTGGCTCGAAGGCAGGGTGGCACATGGCAGAGGGCAACAGTTCATGGCAGAAAACAGTAAAAGCAGCAAGAGCAAAAAGGGAGGAGCAGCAAGAGCCACTCTTTTCCTCCCTGTCATTGTATGCAAGCCACCTGCCCCAGGGCAGGTGAAGCACTCACATCCATAATCCCAGAGTTGGACCACGGATCAATCAAAAGCCCTAGAAGCATGCCCTATGACTGCATGCGGCTTTGCGGGACATCCAGACATAAACCATAACACTACCTATTGCCTTGTGGTCAGTGTGCTAGAGTCCAACTCCCCCATGTATGGAAAAGTTCATCAACCTCAGTGTTCATTCATCAGATTTAATTTGGCAGAAGTGGCAAGACGCCCCATTTTATCCTTATGCTGAAGTTATGAAAGCCAGCAGGCTAAGGGCACCAGTGTCCAGGGAAGACAGAAGCTTAGTTTATAGTGGTCAGGAGGATAATAGGAACATTTTTTTCTGTTTCTGCAGAAAGTGATGCCTGTATTTTAGTTCTTTCCCATGTGTATAGGTAAAGAAGGTTGAAAAACTGTGCTTCCTCTGAGCCCTTAATGCCTACAGGAGCAAATCGCAGCAAATGCTTTGCTCCCTTTTTCCATGGGCTTCTGCTAACATCTATCTCATGAGGAGGTCTGCTGCAGCCGTCTTGAGTTGCTGCAGCTTCCTGGAGCTGGAACACACCACCTATCTAGGAGACTCCACTGCCCCAGCAGATGTTCTCCAGACTGGCAAAAGCTTCATTTGCACATGTCTGTTGGGCTCCACGAGATGTTCTCCCAGTTCTCTACCATGGGAAGGGGTTCCAGGCCCCGAATGAGGGAGTGCTAACCTCCTGGAGGTCAGGCAATGTTTTAGAAGCACAACAACTCTCCTTTACAATTTGGTAGTTTAAAATAACCATTTTATTTAAATTAACCATTTTATTTAATGGTTTTATTAACCATTTTATTTATTTATAACCAACCAAGTTGGTTCTAGGGTGTAGGCCTGGTGGTCTGCACAATTAGCAGATCCCCCAGAGCAATCTGTAATGGATTGAATGCATGGAGAGGAGACTAATTTAACTTACATTTATAACCATCTTTGTCCAAGGGTGAGCCTGGTAGAAAACATTGAGATGCAGGCTGCTAAAAATTGTTAGGCTGGATTTTGACAATCTCTTCATCCACCAGTATTTTTTTTTTTTTTAAGACAGGGTCTCCCTATGTAGTTCCAGTTGGCCTTGAACTCACTGTGTAGCCCAGACTGACCTGAAATTCACAGTGACCCTCCTGCCTCAGCCTCCAAGTGCTGAGATTATGGACATGTGCCCTCAGGAATGAGATTAGTGACATAAAAAAAGAGGCTGAGTGACCCCTCTGCTGTTCTAACTGCTAAAGTTGCAGGGAAAAGACATCTATTTCTGAAACATCAATAGATCACCAGACACCAGATGTGCTAGGGCCAGGCCCTCAAGTCTTACAAGCGACCAGAATTGTGAGAAGTAAGTTTGTCTTGTTTATAAGCCGTGCAGTCTATGGTATTTTTTTTGTAGCAGCCTGAAAAGACTAAGATGAACAGTTTCATTTTATGCTAAAAAAAAAAAAAAGAAGAAAGACATCATTGCTTCTCTCTTTGATTATGAGCTTGAGATTTATTTACACTGTGAATTAATTATTCTTTTTCTTTGTGTTAGCTTCTCAGTGTTTTCCTTACTTAGCCTGTGGTTCTAAAGATAACACCATTTGCTCATTATTTGTCATCTTTACAGAGAATTTTTTGTCCTCCTTGATAAAATTTTTCACTTGACATAAGTTTTACTTTTATTTAGTCAAATTTTAGATTTTTTTTGTCTTTTTGAGACAGGGTCTCACTATGCAGTTCAGGCTGGCCTTGAGCTCACTTTGTAGCCCAGGCTGGTCTCAAACTCACAAGGATCCTCCTACCTCAGCCTCCCAAGGGCTGGGATTACAGGCATGTGCCACCATGCCCAGCTACAAAAATTTTTAATATTTCTTCACTAACTCTTTAAATTAAAAAGAATCTTCCCTTCTTTTTATTTGTTTTCTATTTTCTCCTGATTTTCTATGGTATGATTTTTTTAACCCTGTAACTCAATTAATGTTGATTTTAGAGTATATATTAAGTAGAGTTGGTAGCTAAATTTTTGCTTTATATTCGCAATAAGTTTTTCTGGCATCACTGTTAAATAATTTCCCTTTTCCCAATTACGCATAAGACTGTCTACAGAATGTACTAAATTGCTATAAACACTGGTATCTGTTTTCTAACATCTATTTTGTTTCATTAACTTCTGCTCATCCTTTTTTTTCTCTTCTTTTTTTTTTCAGTCTTTTTGAGACAGGATCTCACTGTGCAGCTCAGGCTGGTTTTGAACTTGCAACGATTCTCCTGCCTCAGCCTCTGGAGTGCTGGGATTACAGGGGTGCTCTGCCATGCCCGGCATCTGCTCATTCTTAAGTCAGTATTTCTAGTTTAATTATAATATCTTTGAAATATATTTTAATATAGAGTTGAACCTTATTGCTTTTAAAGGATTTATTTTGTATTCTTTCCTATTTACATGTTAAGATGAATTTTAGATTTATTTCCTCTAAATCTACCTTCTTCCCTCCTAACAGATTTTATTGTGAATAAATAAATCTATAGATTAATTTTAGAAGAATTCACTTTTTATAATCTTCAGATTTTTTGATATAGCATTTCCCAATTTAGTAGTTTCATATACATTTCTCATTAGGATTAGCTATTTGTTATCTTTTGCTACTTCTCAATAGGATGTATTTATTTACTGTAATACATATTTTAAGTACACACACTTTGAGTGCATAAGAATGAGATCCCTTTAAAAAATTTTAACAGATTTTATTTTGGGATGTAGCATTAGGGAGCTTGTTTTACCATTCCACTGATTTTTTTTTTTTTTTCTGTGAGTTTAGTACCTGTTTTTTTTAATTGATCTATTTATAAGTTCCAACAACTTTTAATTGAGTCTTAATAGCTCATTATATTTCATTTATATGTGCATTTTGCATATTCTATGTGATGACTTTTTCCAGAAATGAAGAATTGAGTGTATACATTAAACTGAGGGGGGCTGAATCAGTATGATATTGAAGTGATGCAATTAAAATACCATGGTTTAGGCTTGCAGACTCCTGCTCTACATTTCAAGAATATGTAATTTTCTAGAATACTTTATCCCAGAATAGCTATTTAAAGGTAGGGTCAGGGGCTAGAGATTTAGCTCAGCGGTACAGCTTCTGCCTGGCAAGCGTGAGGTCTTGAGTTTGGTTCCTGGTACTGGGGAAAAAAAAAGCAACCCAAAAAATAAAGGTAGGATCAGATGTGTATGGATTGTTACTGCTTTCCTACTACAATTAAGCTTTTAAACAGAAAGGTCCGAGAAAGCATGTAGTGCCTTTAAGGTATCTTGGAAACCACAAAAATGGTGCCCTTATATTGAACTGAACCTTAAAGGAAGACCTAATGCTGAGCTGATGAGACTGTGTCAAGGTATTGCTGGTGTCTTAGCTACTTTTCTCAGAGCTGAGACAGTTACCGAACACGCAGAGTGAAAGGAGGAAAGGTCTGGTCGCTTGCAGTTTGTAGAGGTCTCAGTTGTAGTTGGCTGACTCCCAGGCAGAGTGGCCTGGCATCACAGGGGAGAAATGGTCCATGGGAAAGCACGGCAGGCAAAAGGTGGTAAGCAGTGAAGTAGCAACCAGCAAGTGCCAAGCAACAAGCCAGAACAACTAGGTCTTATCACTTCTAGTTAAGGCCTCCTGACTTATGGAGAGCACTCTGGCTTATGGCTTGGGTCATTTTAATGTACTTCCATTCCAAGACCTAACTGCTGATTTTTATTTTATTCCTCTGTAGGATTTCTTGAACCATTATAATAAAAGTCATTTACTTTGCCTTTTATAATGCAAGCTTTTTTTAAATGCAACTTTTTATTTAAAATAATTTCAGTTTTATAGAAAAGTGAATATATTGTGCAAAGAACTTCCCTGTACTCGTCATCTACCATACCCAGATATTATAATTTAATGCATGTGCATTTTATTCTTCCTGTAAAGTGTTAAAGTGTGTTTGTGTGTGCATATATATACACATATATATGCACACACAAACACATATATGAGTATTCTTTTCTTTAACCATCTGAGGTTAAATTGCAGATATGTTGCCTGTTACTCCCAAATACTTCAATGTATATTTCTCAAAAATACATACATTCTTTTACATAATGCTATGTCATTATCACCATCAACAGACCTTATTTTAACTTTACCAGTTATCCCACAATTGTCCTCAACAGCATATGAAAAAAATATTATTGGGTCCAGGATCCAATCTAGAAGCACAAGTTGCATATAAATTTTATGTCTACTTAGTCCCCTTAACCTGCTCTTGAGCTATTGTCTTTATGACCTTGACATTTATGAAAAATATAGGTGTTATTTTGTGACAACTTTCTCTTAATTATAAATCTTCAACTAATTCCAAAGCCATGACCTTTAAATTACAGCTGAGCTTTGGTTAGCGTATTTTTTCCATGTCTGACCTGAAAACATTAACCTCCAACTTATGATCAAATAAGCAGAATGTGTAAGGGCAGACACAAGGGCAGGGAATTGCCATTTGCAGAGCCCCCTTTAAGGACAGTGGATAAATAACTCATCAGCACATCCTCCTGTAACATACTATTATTAGCATCGCTATCATTACTATCACCCTGTTTTGCAAGTAATGACATTATTCAGTGACTGTGACCTGCCAAAAGCCACGCATTGGCTCGATACAGACCTTGACTTCTCAGATCCTTCTGGATCTTCTAACTTCTTTGGATTACTAGCCTCCCCCTCATTCTCCATTGCACTGTGGTTAGCTCCTCTGGCTAAGTCAAATCTTGAAACTTAAACTACTTTTTTTTTTATTTAATTTTTTTTTTTTGGTATCAAGAATCAAACTCATGATCTTGTGCTTGCCAGGAAGATGCTTGTGCTGCTAAGCTATATCCCTGGCCCTCTGTTTCTTGAATGGAAGTATTTAAGTGCGTAAAGTCTATGTAATCTTTACTCTCGTGTTCACACGGGCTGTATTCAGGACTGTATTCTTGGTCTGAGCCCTGGAGCAGCCCTGTGCCCTGTACTGAGTGCGAATCAGTCCTACATCCTCCATTGCACACTGTATGTGATCTCAGGGGCTTCCTTTCCACTGTGGGCTCTGGATTTTGAGATATAAAACATTTAAAGTTTTTTTCTACTTTATACACTATGAAAAAATGAGGTAAATCATTATCAACAGGAAAAAGTATCCAAAGCCTAATTTTTCATGACTTTTCTCACTTTTGAAACTTTTTGAAACAAGTGGGAGAAATGTTACCTGGTCCTAAGAAATTCAAGTCTTTTTTTTCCCTAGTGCCAAGCCTTGTTCTTGCCAGGCAAGCGCTTTACAACTGAACCACATCTCCACCCTCCCCCTTCTTTTTGTTAAATGTCTGTCCTATTGATAGGTTCATCCATGAGAAGTATAAAAGGCTAAGTTTTCAGGTATTTGTTCCCACTCTTCTATATACTTAGGATGCTGAAAGCAAAATAATACTGAGAGTGTAGTGGATTAACAACTAGTGGTCAATTTATAACCCCGAGCTGAACTGAGTAAGTGTGGTGCTGGGTGTGGGAGGCCCACCTAGGATTGTTGCCAGCAGCATAAGAGGCAGAACTAGAGAGGAAGCAGTTAGTAGTAGTTAGGCTGGTGGGGAGCTTAGAGAGGCTGTTGGGAGCTGATAGAAGCTGTTAGAAGCTGTTGGTTCTTTTGGAGGAGCTTGTCATGCTGGCTTTCCTGATGGACTTGGCTGTTTTCATCCTCCAAGGAGCTCAGGGCCTTGTTGGCCCTGAGAATAGCTTCTGTTCACTTTGGGGGAGCTCTGGTCCTCACTCGAAGCATCGTTTCCTGGCTCCCGAGGGGAAGAAAGTGCACAGCTCAGTCTCCTGGAGAAGCTTGCTGCGTTGGCTTTGCTGATGGGAACTCAGCTGTCTTCACCATTGGAGGAGCTCAGGACCTCATTATAGCTGAGGATGGCTGTGGGGGAGCTCTGGTTCTTACTTTGAGCATTGCTTCCTGACTCCAGCGCAGATCCCTCAGCCTGCTAGCACAGACCCTTCACCCTGCTGGCACAGACTTCCTAGATTCCACCACTGACCTTTGGGCCTTTCCAGCACAGATCGGTGAAACAGTCTCGCATGAGATATTCTTATGGGCTCTGGACCTCCAGCTGGACTCATGGGAGGCATTGTTATGGGCTCTAGGTCTTCAGCTGGACTCATACAGGACATTTCCATGGGATCCAGGCCCTCAGCTTGGTTCCTTGGTCTTAGTGTGTGGACAGACTTCCTGCAATCTCTTGTATATCAATCTTGGGTGACTATTATAAATAATCTTGGTGCTGGGGATTTAGCTCAGTGGCACAGCAGCTGCCTGGCAAGCGCAAGGTCGTGAGTTCGATTCCCAGTACCGAAGAAAAACCAAAAAAAAAAAAAAAAATCTTGTAAATATGTACCCTGTATTATGTATTGTTTCTCTTTGCAATATAATAAACCCCAAACCATAACAGAGAGTGACACTGAATGTGGGTTTAGACCCATGATTCTTACAAGGGTCAGCAAATAGCTGAGTAAACCTGGAATATGAATTCAAAAAACCTTGGAGAAATTTATGGCATTTGCAGTTTACATCTGGGTTCCAGCTACAAGATTTCTCATTATAAATAAGCAAATATTTCAAAATAAAAAATCTAGAACAAATTTATTTCCAAGAATGTTGGGCAAGGAATACTGAACCTGTACCTACATGGGATCTAAGAATTCAGTGTTTGCAAAATTATCAGCTTGTAGAGAGGGTGAAGAAACCTTAGGTGAATATCGCTGATTAAAAGGTATTTGGGCTCAGGCATGTTGCTAAGCATTCGGTTATTCTTATTCATGCAGTTCATGCAAGGTATGAAGCACCCACTTTTCTTTGTAGATGGAACCTAAATGTAAACATGGTATCATTAACATTTCATATACATCTAGTAACCAAATCACTAAGGCAATCTCATGTGATGTTTTCAATGTGTTTTTGCATAAAGAAAATTTGTTTGGATTAAACCACCACAAAGAATGACTTCTGGCATTATATTGGTGCTCAAGAAGTATAGCAAAGCAATTGGGATTTTGAATTTTTAGAATAATGATGCTCAAACTGTATTAGTTTTGGAGAAAATTTTGTGATGAAATTATTCTGAAGCTAGGATCATTTTGTTTCCTTTAAATATCTGCTACCATGATAAATTTTGTGAGGAGTAGTACTTTTTTCCTCTTGTAACTACAAATGCCATAAATTTCTCCTAGGCTTTTTGAATTCATCTTCAATGGGTTGGTCTCCCCAGTTAGATTCTATGGAAGCCAGCTTCTGCATCACATCTGCATCATCTCTGTAGAGATTTTCCTGGGAAGATTCCAGCAAAGCCCACTCCTCCCTGGTGAGGTTCACAGCCACATCCTTAAAGGCCACTGACACCATTTCTGGTTTGGGGTCTTCAGGGCTTCACACAGCACAGTGGGGCTATTCAAGGGATACCACGATAGGGACAGATTCACCTGAAGTCTCCCCCTTCCATCCCCCATTTTCAAGGTTACCAATAATCTTCATGTGGCTGAATCCAATGTCCTGAGTCTCTTTGTGTTCTGAAAATGCCATGTTCTCATGGCACTAATAAGGTATACTACTTTTTAAAGTTATTGATATTTTTAATTGGAAGATCATAATGATATGCATTTCTGGGATATGGTATAATTTTTAATATATGTGTTAATGTAGGTAGGATAATTAATATATCCATCTTTCATGTATTTATTTTTTGTGGTGAGACACTTGAAATTTGCTTTCTTAGCTATTTAAAAATATACATTATTATTGACTGCAGTCACCCTGCTGTTCAGTAGATCTCCAAAACTAATTTTTCTAACTGAAACTTTATATCCTTTGATAAGCAACTCTATATTCCATTCTGCTTCTCTTGTCCCACTTCTGGTAGCTTTATTCTACTAAATAATTCTGAGCTTCACTTTATTTTTAGATTCTAGTTACAAATAAGGTCATGTAGCATTTGTCTTTTTGTGTCTGTTTATTATGCTTAGCATAAAACCCTTTAGGTTCATTCATATTGTCATGAGTGACAGGATTTTATTCTTTTTTATGGACAAGTTATAAATACATATTTTTTTTTACCCTTTCATTTGTTGCTGAACACCTAGGTTGACCCCATATCCTGGCTGTTGTAAGTAATGGTGCAGTAATAGCACAGGAATGCAGATAGTTCTTTGACATATTGATTTCAATAATTTTGGATATTTACCAGATATGAGATTTATGGATCATATAGTAGTTTCATTTTTCAGTTTTTGAGAAACCTCCATACAGTTCTCCATAATGACTTAACTAATGTATATTCTCACTAACAGTTTACAAGAGTTGCACTGTGTCCACATACTCACTAGCACCAGAAATAAACCAACATATTTACAATCAATTGATTTTTTATGTAAATGCCGAAAACATGCAGTGCAGAAAAGACAGTCTCTTCAATAAATAGAGTTGGGGAAGTTGGTATACACATGAAGGAGAATGAAAATAGGTCCTATTTCACACCATATACAAAAGTAACTCAAAACATATTAAAGAACTATAAGACTTGAATCTTTAAAACTACTAAAAGAAAGGATAAGGAACAGCTTCATGACACTGGACTGGGAAACAATGTCCAATGAAAGAAAAGACAATAAAAGCAAAGCTAAACAAATAAAACTGGATTAGTCTAAAATACTTCTACATGGAAAATGAAATAATTAACAAGACAGCCAAAGAGTGAAAAAAATTATTTCATGTATTTGATAAGGTCATGTGTTTGATAAGGCATTAATACCCAAAATATAGGAAACTCAAAAAACTCAGTAACAAGGACACCAGTAATACAATTGAAAAATATGCAAAGGACTTAAACATAAATTTCTTAAAAGAAGACATACAAGGCAAGAAGTTTGTAAAAGAAAATACTCAACAGCACTGATCATTTGGTAAAAGCAAATTAAAGTCACAACAAGATATCATCTCATACCTGTAAGGATAGAAGAGATGCTCTTTTAGTTTTCATCTGACTTGATTAACTTCTGTTTCTTAGCTTCCTTAGCTTATCCACCGCAAATTCCTTCTGCTTTCAGGTGGTTACATCATAATGCAGTAGTAGCTTTTAAAATATCTTTCAAATTATGATTGAAATCAAATACACAAAGGGAAGGAAAAAAATACCCATGAAAAAATCATTGAGAAAACAAGATGACAGAAAATATTTATGAAATCACAGAATTGAGGCATACCAACTCTACCAGTAGCAGTTGTATAGCGAAAATGGTAGAAAAATGAAAAGCAAACATGACAATTCCCACATACTGCAAAACCTCAATACAAACAAAAAGCCACATGTCCTTAGATATAAAGAGGCTACCCTGAATAAATGTAAATGAGAACAACTGGTGGGCAGAAGTCTTCACATGGTCCCAGTAATCTCTTTTATCAATGCATAGCATCACTTTGAGCAAGATCAACTGGAACCAGAAATTGCACTGGACAGGACAGAGACCTAGAGCCAAGGATCAGAGAAGGTCCAGGGAGAGTTCAAGGTGGAAAGAGGGGTACAAACAGGAAAGTGTGTTCCAGAAGGTGCTATAAAGCTGAGTACCAACAGGGCTGGCAGCCAAAAATATTCCAGAACCAACTCAGCCTTCTCTTTTTAATTTTAAAAATTCTGCCACCTTTTGGGAGAAATTTTGGCAATTGTTATGTAGAATATTTCCTATTTTGACTTTGTTTTTTTGTACTGTCATATTGCTTTTTCTTTGCCACCAACATTTCTGGTACACCAGAATTTAGCTCTATCTGTTTGCTGGGAAAGTGGTTTAATTCTCTGAAAGAAATGTCATTAATAGTGGTGGATGAGTACAGCATTCTACATCCCTTCAGAAAGGGACCTAATCTCTCATTTTGAATGGTGGAAGAATTGATCAGTAGGTTCAAACATGTTAGACCTTATCTGTTTGTCTTTACTCTATTTTACTGCTATAATTTATAAAGAACAGAAATGATTTCTTACAGTTCTGGAGGCCAGAAAGTTCAAGAGCAAGGTATCAAGTATTCAGTGTCTGGTGAGGGCCTTCTTGCTGTCTTCTTGTAACACAGAAAGGCAAAAAGTTCTTAATGCTGTGTGAAGCCTTTTTTAGAAAGGCCTTAATCTCAATCATGAGGGCTTTACCTTCTTCACTTAATAACCTCCAGAAGACTCCACATTTTAATAACTGTAGGGAGTGGCTGATACTGGAAATACTTAGATCCTGAAAAAAAATCCTGCCTGAGACAATTCCAGTTATTAGTCTCTAGGCAACCCTGTGTCTCATGATACTAACCTTGTCAAAAGTATAAATAAATGCCTCTGCTGTTGTTCAGTTCCTCTTCTCTCATTTGGAGAGAGGATTCCACCTGACCTCAGCTTTGTCTCTTGTCTATATTTTCTTCATCTCCTCACCAATTTTCCCTGGGGCCATCAAGAGCCATACCAGTTTGTGGCAAATTGGTGCTAAACAAGGACATCCAGTAAGAAAAACTAGAAAGCATTGGAACACTTCTCAATTTTGCATGCAGCAGGGGGGAAGTGAATTTGGTTAGGGCCAGCGTTCAACACAGGCATGGATTGGGTATTGGCAATCATCAGGTGAAAAACTTGGGAGTGGAGGTTCACTAGGGCCAGAAAAATAATCAAGCTTAAAGAGAAGTCAAAGGAGAAAGGTATATAGAATTACTAGTAGTTAGAAATGGGACAAACAGAGTTTCAAGAGCCACAGATGGATGTAGATGTACATAGATATTTATAAAAAGGTTTGTTGTATTCTTGTTTCCTGTATTTACCTTACTTTTTAAAACCACCACAGAGGACTTGGCTTGGAGTACTATTTTAAAATCAATGCCTGAGTGAGGAAAGGGAGGGCAGAACAGAAGTTTCACTGATAGAGTTTAAACCCTCTAGCTTTGCTCAATCAGATGAGGAAGACAAAAAAAGAAAATTCTTTTAAATTGTGCATGGCTGGTGTCTTGGTTACTTTTTTTCTCGCTGCTGGGACAAAATACCTGATGCCCAAAATTAAGGAGGGAAAGGTTTATTTTGCTTACAGTTCGTGGAAGTTTCAGCCCGTTACTTGGTAGATTATAAGGCAGAGTGGCACGTGGCAGAGGGCTGCATCTCAGGGCGGCAGCACAGCAAAGCAGCAAGCCACACACCAGGGTGGAATGGGGGAGGAATGCCCCCAAGCAGCTTTTTCCTCTCCCTTACATATGCAAACTATCCACTTCAGGGCGGGTGCAGCTCTCACACCCATATTCAAACTCTAAAAGCCTGCCCCATGTCCGCATGAGGCACTGGGGGGACGCACAGACATAAACCATAACAGCTGGTTAGTAGTGGCATGGAGCTGTCATGGGGAGGGACACAGGCAGGTGCAGGGTGGGCCCTGGGCTCTAGACCTAGATGGACACAGCTGGGATTTCCCAGCCGCCCATGTGTCCATGGGCCTGGTCCAGCTGCAGGAGCTGGAGTATACCACCAACCACAGGCCTAGGTGTCCAGGGCCGAATAGGGCAGACATGACTGTGGCACACTCTGGCTCTCACCATGGTGTGCAGCCTGTGTGCTTTTGGCACTGTAAGTTTACACAGCATAAACAGCACTGGAACTCTGGAGACATCCGGCAGCAATGAGACACCCAGTGGCCAGGGCTGGAATGGAGGCTGGTGAGCCCAGTGCCTGGGGTCAGCCAACAACAACAACGGCTGTGCACATCCCCGTTCCCCTCTCCCCATGAACTGGATCCCAGGGAAACTTCTTGGGCACCTCTGTCATGTGGCATATGTACTCGCTGGGTGGCCACACCCATTACACTAACAATGTGTGCTCCCCTAAGAGTGTAAGGTGGTGGCCCAGATCAGAGGAGGGGAAAGCCAGCAGCAGCCATTGCTGCAGAGGTGGTGACTGCTGTGTCTGCTGGGGTGGGGGAGGTGCAGACAATGGAGCCCATTCCAGACAGGAAGGTAGGTCAATAAGCTGCTGCCAACAGCTTCCCCAGCCCTGAGGTGATGGGGCAGAAGCTGGAACCAGAGGCAGAAGCCCAAATACAAAGAAGTCTCCAGGCTTTGCCTGGTGTTATTGATTTGGACTATATAGGAAAAATCAAAGTTATGGTTCAATTTACTTTAAACACTGCTCAAATCACCCCAGACTCTAGTATAGCCCTTGACAAAAATTTAAAAATTATAAAGGAAAAAAGGAGATCCAAAGACTTGGGAATGAAAAATAGGAATTGATTATTTAAAGGAAAAATATTTTAAAAGGTTTTTAGACACAAGTGTGAACGGCCTCTGGGTGTGGCAGCTGCAGTAACAAAGGTGCTAGATTGGTGACCTGGAAGGATAGAAAGGGCCATTCCACTGGGAATAGAGCCTCTCAGGGAATAGAGCCATTTTCTCTCTCTCCATTACAATTGACAAAAAAAAAATCCCAAAAGAGCCTTTATATTTTTCCCTTAAGGTGATTGAAAAGACTGTCTTCATCCTCAAGATTAAAAAAAATGTTTTGCCTTTAGTTGAAAAAAATCATATTTCCTAAGATTTACAATAATAGGAATATTTAGAAAGGATTACTTAAAAGAACATAATTCCCATAAGTGAAAACTTTGTCCCTTGTCTGAACAATGTATTTTTCAGTGATAACTTTGGTCTTTTAGAGTTACAGTAAAAAATTTCTTCATTTTAGATTATACAGCTAATAAAACTGTCTTGCTTTAATTACAGTCTTCTTCCTAATATCATGTACAGGGTATGCTACTGATTTAAACAGTTTTTGTAAGTCTTTGGTGTTCTCTTGATTTCTAATAAGGTTGATTGCCTGTTTTACATTCCTAAATTTTTGGTATAGAAAACTTTTGATATTTTATAAACAGGTATAAAGGTTTAGAGTGCAATCTGAGAGCTTTGGGGTTGAACAGCTGCTTGATTTTGACATCTCATTTAAATAATGGTAGGTCTGTGGTGGCCTCTGAAGGAGCACAAACTATGATAACTTCTTCAAATTTGGGTCACCTTATCCAACATAGATATATTATGTCCCAAACTGCCCAGATCAACCCAAACTGAATTTCAGACTTTACTTGGTCATGTTAATTGGCTTTACTCAACTCCACATATACCCACCTGTGGTCCTTTTCAGTGGTTTTGGTCATGAGTTGCAAACTCTTATTGTTCCTTTTTCTTCAGTTTAATAATAGTGGTTATAACAATTTTTATCCTTTTGACAATCTGCATTGGATAACTTCTCTGGTGTTATTGATTGTCATTATCCTTCAAACAAATTAATTCAATTTGCTCCTGTTTTCACAGATGGGTCATCTTAGGGTAAGGGAGGCTATGTGAAGGCTTCCTCTTCCAAAATATAGGATATGGGTTTTTATCACCATGTGATCAAAATTCAATTATAAGAACAAAAGGGGTGATCAATCCCTCTAATCTCTTGGCAGTGTGTACTATTACAAATCAATCAGGTAAACAAAAGAGCAAATTTGGGGTCAAGGATATGCTTGTGTTTTGCTGTTTGATTGTATCATGAATCCAGATCTGGAGGAGAAGCTGACAAGGATGAGACTAGATCTGACCTGAAGCCTGTTGAAGAAATTGACTCAGAATGCCCAGAAGATGGTAACTGATACGGGAATCAAACGTCTGAATAGATGATAGAGTAAATAGAAATAACTGAGCTAAAAGTTACTAGTATTCCTGAGACAGAATAAAGCATAAAAATGTATATTCATTATAGATGGATGATTTTATTCCTTCCAAATTCTTCTTCCAAGAGATCTTTTGCTGTTGACGAACAGCAAAATCTGACTAGTCTATTTATAATTATAAACTTCTAAAATTGTAATAGAGTGGCTATAGTTCAGTTTGGTCAAAAATATATTTGAGTGCACTCGGAGTTTGTAAAGATTTTTATTTGTTTAACCTGTGTACTTGTTATTTGTTTGTCCTTCCGTGGACAGCTGTTCCTTTTTCTATTTGAGCTGAGAAATTTTTCTTTTCCTCTTTTTTCTTTTGTACTTTTAGACCTTTTGTTCATAATGCAATTTGGCTTAAAGACTTTATTTTTTTTAATTTTAAAAATAAAAGGAGGAAAACATTAACAGACAGACAACCTTTTACAAAATAGCAAAAGAACAGTACAGACAATACAGAGTTACAAACAAAGTGGTAGGAAATTAACAATGCTTGTTGTATTACATATTGATATCTTCAAAGTGGTTTCTCATGAAAACAGAGACATGCAATGTTGATCAATCAAGCACTCATTGACAGTTTCTTTCAGCAAAGAAATAGAAGACAGCAGAACAACTATGTTAACTATCCTGTATATACATACATACAAAATTTCCCCTTCTGTCCCTTCTCTTTTCCCATATCCCAGTTGCCCTTCACCCTTGAGTGTTTTCCTATTATTTCACAATGTCTGTCATACCTCCGAATTTAAATTAATTCTTTCAGGTTTTACACTAGTGAGACAATGCGGTGCTTGCACGTGCAGGTCTGATTTATTTCACTTAGGAGTATAGTCTCTAGTTGTGACCATTTACCTCTAAAAGCCTTGAGTTTATCTTTCTTTATAGTTGAGTAATATTCCATTATATAAAAGTACCACAATTTTCTTATCCAATCTGTGGTGAATGGACATTTGGGTTGCTCCCACAATTTAGCAATTACAAATTGTGGTGCTATGAACATAGGTGCACATATATCACTGTGATGTAATGTTTTTAGATCTTCTGGGAAAATACCCAGAAGGTGGCTTATAGACTTTAAAGCATGCTTTTGCCTGGCTTACATGCTGGTCTAAATGATTTCAAAATTGGTTTTCTCATAGCTCATTAAAATTTAAGATAATTAAACCAAATTCCTTAGAGTGGGATGAGGTTATTGGACAGGACTCCCAACTGATGAATAGAGGAGTGGTCAACCTTTGTTCATTAATAAGGAGTCTCCATTGATCTCCATAATCTCTTCAGAGACATCCCCAATAATTTGGTCATCGTCAAAAGATAAAGATTTCTAGAAAAATACAATAAGGTTTTCTCACAAAAGATTCTGTCGGTACAAAACTTAACTAAGAAACAAAGATGCTCACATGTGTACAACAATTCCTTATTGTTAATCTCATGGTGTATTAAATGTATTCATGATTCTAGGTATATAGGTCTTCCAAAATGTAAACCAAGGGATGTTTATGGTTGTAAGACTTTTCTTTTGGATTCAGACCTCTGCCTTTAACAAAAAACTTATTTAATGTATACCCCATTAAAGGACAACAAATTAGGTAAAATCTTCTTATGTATTAGATAGAGATGATCAGTTAAAAGGATTATGTTATGTCAAAATAAAAATTTAAGTATGTTACAAAATGTCATCGTGATTGTCATGCTGCAAAATTATGTACGGTTTCAATTTCTAAATTTCTATGTAAAAATATGTAACTGTTGTCTGTAGACACTCTATAGGGATTTAAATATCAGACTATCTATGGTTGTTAGAAAATAATGGTTCCATTTTATGTTCTAAGGTGTTTGACATTCAAATAAGATAGCAATATTAAGCTTACTGCCTCCATTACAATGTAATATCATTAATCTTTTCTTGTGGATGTTGAATAACTGAGATTTGGAGACCAAAAATTAGAGAGATAGATGGGCTAAGAGGATAACCAATAGTCTGGTGTTAGCCCTCCAAAGTCAATGAGGACCCAAGACATAAGAGAAAATCTGCTGCAACATCCTATAACTTGGTTGAGTCTCTGATCTTCTGATCAAGAAGATTATGGGACCACAGAGGAAAGTGATTCAGTGATGTACAGTGTGCCTAAGAAGAGTCACCAGAGGGAAAATCATCTCTCAAGCTTTCACAGAAAGCAACCTGGGCAAGCAATGACTGTGACTCCTCCAGACAGCTGACACTGACAGAAGGACTAAGAAGTGCTGTACTTGGTTCCAAGGTAAATCCTGAAGAGACTTAACTGACATTGATGGATAGCAAAAAATTGATTAATATGGGTCTCCCTCTAACTTGGTCTTAAACATCCAGCAGAAAAGTCTAATCACAAGATGTAGGAAACAATGCCATAGTAATATGTTAGCTGTGAAAGGTTTAAATCACTAACAGTTGGCAGCTATACTGGTAACTCACTACTGTTATGGATTATTGGACTGTGTAGGGATAACTTGCTGTATATAGGTACCAAAAATCTTTGGACTGAAAATCTTTAGCCTAAATGAGTAAGTTCATTTAGAATGGAAAGGGTTCAAAAATAAGAAGGTCTTCTCCAGAGTCCTCCAAACACAGCTTCTCCAGCTTCAACTGAACACCTATTACTTACACTACAAAACAGAAAAAAGGGAGATGTAGGGAGAGTCTGAAGCTGGGAATACTTCAGTCCTGAAAAACACATCCTGCCTGAGACAGTTCCAGTCATTAGTCACTAGGCAACCCTGTGTCTCATGATACTAACCTTGTCAAAAGTATAAATAGACACCTCTACTGTTGTTGTTGTTGTTGTTGAGATCATTTTCTCCCATTCAGAAAGAGAATGCCACTTAACTTCAGTTTTGTCTCTTGTCTATAGCTTCTAAATCCCCTCATCATTTTCCCCTGGGACCATCTAGATCCATATGGGTCATGGAAAATAACATCACATTGGTTACTAAGCTTCAATGAATGAGTTCTGGAAGATATTTAGACCACAGCAGACCTTTATCAATGAACTCATCCAACTGGTGATCATGTGATTCTGGTGACCACAGTATATAATCATTTGTCACCACTGTTGCCACCAGTACTGTGATGGAAGTCACCTCATCTCTCACATGGAATACTGTCACAGTTTTCTCACTTCTTGCTTGTTTCTGCTCTTGATCCTCTTCCTTCTCAACAAGAGAGTATAATCCTTCAAAATCCTGGGTCCTGTCATAACATTCTTATGCTTTGACCATGCATATCGATTTCTTACTCACTCAAATAATACCTGACTCATGCCCCTGGGATATGCACTGGTCTTCTCCTACCCTAGCCACCATCCCCACACATCAGGCCCCTGGATTGGAACATTTTACTTTGTATTTTATCCTGAGAAGTTAATTTAAATGTACTTATTGCTTCCTGTCTGTCCTCATTATCTCTTCTCCAGGGAGAAACTGTGTTTGGAGAACTCTGTAGAAGACCTGCTCATTTTTGAACTCTTTCCATTCTGAATGAACATACTCATTTAGGCTAAAGATTTTCAGTCCAAAGATTTGTGGTACCAGGGATCTGGTCCACACAGACTATCCTCTTCACCTCCACCCTTTCACTCTTCCTCATGCCCCTGAGATGTGCACTGGTCTTCTCCTTCCCTAGCCACCATCCCTACACATCAGGCCCCTGGATTGGAAGGTCCCTCTCCTTCAACCATGTTTCCCCAGCAAGCAATCTGCCTAATGTCTACCCATACCTGACCTCCATTCAGCCTTTACTTAAAGATCACCTTGTCATGTAGGTCTTTTCTGGGAGCTCATATAAAGTGATAACTCTTGGCCCTGTAGCTCCCCTAACTAAATGTCCTCACAACATATAAAACCATCTGACCTGGTTTTATTTCCTTGCTCATGTAATTAGTATCTACCTCTTTATCTAGAATCCAATTTACATGAAAACAAGGGTTTTATTTTCTCCTACATCACTGCATACCTGTGGCTGGTGTCATTAGATAACTGATGAAGAGATAGTCATTCAATACTAGAGAAATTAAGGAATGGGCTGAGTGAGTGAACGACAAAGTTAATGAACAGTATACTTCAGGGGTATTTTAAAAGGAAATTTTGACTACATTTAACTTTTGCTTTATGTAATCATGTTTTAATTTAACTCTCTCCTAGTAGGATTAGAGCCAACTGTAGAAGATGGTGTCTGTTATGTTTTATAACTAGATGTCCCCCCAAAGCCTCCTGTACTTATAGGTGGGGCTTTTGGTAGTGATTGGATCATGGACATGTGACACTGGATTAGCCCACTAATTGGTTTAGCATAGTTCTGGGTGTGGCTGAATGGGTTTACTGAAGACAGAAGACCAACTATGGATGTGAGTGGTATCAATCAATAGGCTTGTAGCCTAGATAGATTAAAAAGAGAAAGCAGAAGGAAGACTGATGCTTTCTACCTGCCATACCATGAACTATTTCTCTTCTGCCATGCTGCCCTGCCTTGGAACTAGCCAACTACAGACAGAAACCTCTACAAACTATGAGTTAAAATAAACCCTTACTCCTTTAACTTTTGGGTATCAGGTATTTTGTCCTAGCAACAAGAAAGTGATTAAGACAATGTTCATTTGACCTCTCACAAAATAAATAACAATAATCTGGTGAACTGAAGTTTTTAAAGCCTCTGACCACAAGTATGTGCTAGGTCAGTGGCCCCAAACATCAATATATTGAAAAAAATGTACTAGACTCTTAACCTTAATTTTAATAATCCCACCCAAACAGCAAGAGGCTTTCTTTGTTCCAACTGAAAATCCATGTCAATCCAGTAGCATTTTTGAAGAAAAACTCTTAAATATGACCCTCTGTTATGGTTTGTACCTAGATGTCCCTCCATAGCCTTGTGCAGTCATGGGTGGTGAGGTTTTCAGAAGTGGCTGAATCTAGGTGCATGATGGTAGGATTAAGGGAGTGGTTAGTAAATCAGTCTGCTGATTGGTTTGGCATAATTCTGGCTAGGATTAAGGGTGTGAGTGCTACACTGCCCTAGGGCAGGTAGCCCGCATACAATATAAGGGAAAAAGGCTGGTCTCCCCCGAACCCCCTTGTTGCATTTGCTGTCTTCTGCCACCATGAACAGTTGTCCCTTTCCATGTGGCACCCTGTTTGGAGCCAAAAGATTATGGACTGAAACTTCTACAAACTGTGATTTAAATAAACCTTTCTCCCTTCTGTCGGAGTCAGGTATTTTGTCTCAGCAAGGAGAAAACTAACTAAGACATTCCCTAAGGCACTAAAGAATAATAAAGGTCTTTGAGGGAGGTTTTTATTTTATTAATTTTGAGGTTATGGAGGAAGGGATGATTGGTTTGTCAAAAGTGCACTAAGGTTCCTCAACATACTCTCTAAACATTGTTCCTGTATTTTCCTTTCCTTTCTTCTCCTTTTGGTCATCCTTCTCCTCTAATTTTTCATTCTGCTCCATCTTTTCTCTTTCTTTCTTTTTCCCAGCTTTTTCTCCTGCTTTCTATTTCCTTTTTTTTTTTTTTTTTTTTTTTTTTTTTTTTTAAGAAAAGAGCCATATGTTTGGTAAGTTGAAAATTGATAATAACTATAGTTATATATTTCAATGTATTATCTCTATTTTGTCCACAATAAAGGAAGCACAAGTAAAAGCATGTAAGAGCCCAACATTCTATGAATTATCCAGAATTATATCACTCACAGCTAGCAGAACTGCAATAGTAAACCATGGCTATAGGACTAAAGCCATATACTCTTCCCATCATGTGGTACGTCCCTCTCACCCAGGTCATCCTCAGGCAAATCATAAGCTCTCAATGTTCATTTGTTTTCCTTTTCATTTTTTAATTTAAATAATTCCAGAGATCACTTTTGATGTTTGCCTCTCAATTCACAGCCATTGCTATTGCTTTTAAATCCAAAAGAACATTCTACTTTGTATTTTATCCTGAGAAGTTAATTCAAATGTACTTATTTCCTGCCTGTGTTCATTATCCCTTCTCCATCCAACAATTTGCAAATTTCATTTGAAACTTAATTTCAGGAAATGTTGTACTGGAAATAAATGGATAGGTTTGTTTGTTTTCTAGGGGGACATTTTTAATTTTCTTCATAAATATTCAATTAATGGGTATATTGCCTACCCAGCTGGTATGCAGAAAACAACTTTAACAATTTTACATCAATTTTATGTTTAGTGGCAATGTTTATAACACAGATCAGCTTGGATAATCCATTAAGTAGAAGAGTAGTATAGTGGTTCTCAAACTTGAGACGTCTCCGAGTGCCCTGGAGCTTTGTCAGCACAGGCTGCTGAGTAACCAGAGTTTCTGGTTTAATGAGGTGGAATTGAGGCTTGAGGCTTTGTTTTTCTAACACGTTCTCAGACAAGGTTAATGATACTGATCTGAGACCAATCCCTGGGACTCTGTTAGGCTTATTCTAACCTTTTTTTTTTTTTCCCCTTTAAAAATTTTTCACCTTTATTAAATTACAGTTGATGAATAGGAGTTTTAGGTATTTAGAATGAAAATGTGATGTTTTGAGATCAATATAAATTAAGAAAAAAGAAAAATTTACTCTAGAAGTTTCAGTCTGTGGTCATTTGGCTCATGTTATTCTAGACCCATGCCATGCTGAGGAGCACGGAGCAGATCAAAGCTGCTCACCTCGTGGTGGCTGGGTAGAGGAAGCTGGGGGAGGGCTCCTGGGGACAAAACGTACTCTTCAAGGGCACAACTCCCATGAGACACTCCCTCCAGCTAGGCTCAACCATCCAAAATTCCACCATCACCCCAGAGCCTATTAAACTAGGAATTTACAAATGGATTAATCCAGGTATGAGGTCAGAGCTGTCTTGATCCACTTACCTACCAGAGACCCCACCTCTGAATACCACTGCAGTGGGGATCAAGTTTTTAACACATGAACTTTAGAGGACATTTAAAATCTAAAACATAACCTTTCCCCTTTAAAATTCTTGCATCATGAATTGTCTTTGCTTTCTGTGTCTCCAATCGCTCCACCTACCTTTCTCTTCACCTCATCTCTTTCACTTCACCTCATCTCTTTCACTTCTGCAGGTTTTCTTCTACCAGGCATCTCCATCACATTTTTAAAGAAGGTCAGTCTAACTTTTACCTGTTCTTAGTGTAGCAACAACAGCAGCTTCACTCTATACTCCTGTGAACAAAAAGTCCTCCCTTGCCTTTCAGCAAGGTTGAGTAGCCTCCATAACAGCTTTCATCTGGGGCCAGTGTGAATTCTCATTCACTGCTTTCTTCAGGCTGAGCCTTGTTTAGTACCCACAGGCCTTGCCCTGTAGCCATTTGGAATAAACTCCTGAAATTACAGTGGACAAACACCTGAAATACTCACCTCTGAAGATTAAGCATGCAACAGGATTTACCTCTGCCATGCCCACTTAATTGTGGCTTATTTGTTTAATATTAAAATGCTTTCAGATGTACATAAACCATCTGCTTTTCCTCTAGACTGCCTGAGCCCTGATGCATTAAGCATCTGTAAAGCTATTTCATTTTATGTCATTAAGGATGGGAATGTGCTAATGTAAATACCAATTGGAAAGCTTGAGTAATTTCTCATAATTTTCAATCATGCTGTTTGCTGAATTATTATTCTGGATTAGTCTATTTTAGGTACAATTTCAGAGTATCATCAAAGTCTTACTCCAATATTTAGATCCTGGATGGCAAATTTAATAGACTTAGTTAATATCCCAATGATGTGGACTTAATTTATGGTTCACCTACTTTTGTTGTTTACTTTTTTGAGCTGTATATATGTGGAAAAAATATAAGAAAACAAAATCTGATTGTCATGAAAGAAAATGTTGCCTTCCTTAGTAAAAGAAAAGCATAGATTCTCCTTCCACACTGGCACACAAAAGGGACTCTCTCATGGCTCCCACATTCTCCCCTGTGATGCTCCTTTCTGGAATGTTCCAGCTCACTTGAGGAGCTGTGATTCTTCTTTCTGTGTCCCTTGCACTACCAATATAAGAGCAGAAGAATTTGGTTTAGCATAGTTCTGGGTATGGATACTAGGAAGGCCCACCCTGAGTGTGGGTGACACCAACAAACAGGCTTGTTGCCTGAATGGAATAAAAGGGAAAGGGAGGATCAATGCTTCCTTGCTTCCTGCCTGCCCTGCCACTGACAGTATCTCCTTGATGATGCTGCTCTGTCAGGCCGCCCTGTCTTGGAGCTATCCAGCTATGGACTGAAACCTCAATAAACTAAAGTAAAACTTTTCTCCTTTAACTTGTGGATGTTGTTATGGTTTGTGTCTAGATGTCCCCTCAAAGCCTCATGTCATCATGGGTACAGGCTTTTAGAGTTTGTGATTGGTTCGTTGTCTAGTGCTGAGGTTATGTGTGTGAGTGCTACAACCACCCTAGGGTGGGTAGCCTACATACAACATAAGGAACAGAGAGAGTCTTCTCTTCCACGCTTCCCCTTTTGGCTTTTGTTGCTTTTGCTGTTTTCTGTCCCTATGAACTGTTGCCCTCTGCCATATGCCATTCTGCCTTGGAGCCAGCTGAGTATGCACTAAAATCTCCACAAACTGTGAGCTAAATAAACCTTTCCTTCCTTAACTTTGGGTGTCAAGTATTTTGTGCCAGCAGTGAGAGAAAAGTAACTAACACAGGCGTTATGTATTTTGTCCCTACAATGGGGAAGTAATTACAACAATGAGTTATGGCTTATTCTTCTTTAGTGCATGCTCTATTAGAGGAATGTTTTCCTTTCTACTCCTCCACTTGGTTTTACAGAGCAGAAATGATCTCATTCAGACAGGGCAGTTGTTTTTTCCTTCTTTATTAGCATCAGTCTTCCACCTCTCTAATCCAGAGGTAACACAAAGATGCCTTACATGACATAATTCAATGAATGTAAAGCTGCCATTTTCTTAGCATAGTATTTTTCCCCATCACCACCCTCTGAACCTGGCCTCTAGTCTAACCAGAACTGACACCATAGGCTGAGTACAAGGAGGGGCTTGTATCACAAAAGATAAAGGCTGAAGGGTCATTGAAAATGAGAACGAGAAGGGACAACAGTAAGAGGTTCCTCTCCTGACAGCAGAATGGAGATCGGTGCTCCCAGACAATGTTGTATGTGGCATCATTTCTTTTTCTCATTTACCTATGTGGCTTATGTAGAATGTATGGAAGATTTAGAAGAAGACAGTCATTATTATTCTATGGGAACTTAAAGCCTGAAAACACTTTATTTTGTTTCCCATCCTCTAGTTTTTTTATGTATCAGTGCAATCCTAATACAACAAATAGCCATGACGATGAAACAATACTAGAGAAAACTATTTATAATAAAAATTATTTTAATATTGAATATGCGTTGATCATATCCTATTTGTACATTTCTTTCTGAGCCAGAGCTAAGTTCTATTTTCCTGCTTACCTTGCTGTCTGGTGAGGTCCTATCACTATGTTCTAGCCTGAGGAATGTGCACCACTCCCACGCCTGGCCCCTAACACACTGCCAATGTGTTCATCTCCTACTATTTCTCTTTCTCTTTCTCTTTTTTACACACCTGGAAGCAAAGGACTCCAAGGCTGTAGGTGATGGCAAAGACAGAACAGAATGAATTTATGTCTCTAAATTTTGCTTCTAGGAGTTTACTTAGGAAAGTTTGGTTTGTACCCAAATTAGCTAGATGTTAGTTCTGTCCTTGGACTGACTTGTTGGCAGGTTGCTATAACATTCAGGTACTTATATACCTCTAAGTAAGAAGGCCTAGGTGCATGTTTAGGATCCAACTTCCTTATATAGCTTTACTCAATTTAAAAAAATTTCTGCTTTTCAACAGAGGGGAAATTTGTTAAAATGAAAGCAAAATAGTTATTTTCTCTGTCTACTAAAATATGTTTCTGTGTATATTAGGCTATATTGGTTGCCTCCAGCCCTTGGCCCCCAAGGGCACTAGCTGAAGTGAATGAGGTACCTGAACAGTTTGTTGACTGATGCTGGGCAGGGAAGAAGAGAGACAGAAAGGATGAAAGTGCTGAGATAACCAGACATGGTGGCATATATATGTAATCGCAGCACTCTGGGAAGCTATGGCAGGAGGATCACAAGTTTGAGCCTAGCCTGAGTAACTTAGCTACTTTTCAGGACTGTCTCAAAATAAAAATATAAACATGGGTTGGGGATGTAGTCCAGTGTGAGGGCCCTGAGTTCAGTCCCCAGTACTGGGGGTGGAGAGTGGGAGAAAGAGGTAGGATGTTTACAGGAAGACTAGGTTTGTGGGAGATTTTTCAGTATATCTACCCCTTGTCGTTCGCTTTAAATGCATTCTCTCACTTACCAGTCTACTGGAATAGGAGCCAAGCTCCTATTATAAATAAGGAAGCTCAGGCTTTAACAAAGATAACTGACTAAAAGATTCAAACCTTTGAATTAAGATAATGACCTGTGGAGGAGCTCAGGCCTAAGGTAACCTGGGGAATGGGATTCTCACATCATGCAGGAACCTTAGGGGTGGGAGAAAGGAAAAGTAGAAAGAAGGAAGGGAGGAGCAAGGAGAAAGAACTAAGATGGGGCAGGGGACTTGGCTCAACTCTAACTGGTACTGCTCAGCTACCGTGCCTGCTCTTCTTTGGAGATGTTTTCTCGGTAGTCATGCCAGTGGCCCAAGAAAATTGCTTTGACCAGGACACTTTGTCCCATAAACACTGGTTCAGTTGAAGCTCTAAAAGGATTGCATTAATAAGTTATGCAGTCTTCTTTTACTTCTTATCACCCACATGACAAAGACAGAATAAAACACTATTAGTGCTGATATTTCTGTTCATGTAAGTCTTTATTAGAGCCCTTTAACAGAACCTTTTAAGGAGATACCAGCTTTTGGGAAAAATACTTTTTGGAAGCAACCTTAATAAAATGACTTCTATATAGTCTGGGAGCAGAAATGTCTTCTCTGATTGAATTTCCATTTCCAACACGCTGCTGTTAGATTATTATGAGTCACAGTGAACTGAACAAGTGTGTAGTCATTCTGCATTGGGACTGGTGCATTCTCAATAGGTTAAGATGGCAAAAGCAGGAAGGAAGAAAATTAAATCTCATCCTACAGAAAAGTTTTGGCACATCTAAAGAAATCACCAGCAGAGTAAAAAGAAAACCCACACATTGGGAAAAAGTTTCAGCTGACTGTCCCTTGGGCAAAGGTCTTCTATCTAGAACATATAAAGAATTAAAAAACATCAGCCCCCCAAAAGTCAAAGACCCAATCCAAAAATGGGCATCTGGGATGAATACACACCTCTCAGATAAAGAAATACAAATGGCAAATAAATACTTGAGAAAATGTTCAACATCATTACCTATTTGAGAAATACAAATTAAAACAACATTAAGATTTCATCTCACCCCAGTAAGAATGGCTAGCATTGCGAAATCAACCAGTAACAAATGCTGGTGAGGCTGTGGAGAAATAGGAACTCTTCTCCCCTGCTGGTGGGAATGCAGACTGGTGAACCCACTGTGGAAATCAGTTTGGAGATTCCTCAGAAAACTAGGTCTAGAGGTCCCATTCAACCCAGCTATTCCTCTTCTGGATATTTTCCCAGAAGATCTGAAAACATTATATCACAGCGATATATGTGCACCCGTGTTTATAGAAGCACAATTTGTAATTGGTAAATTGTGGAAGCAACCCAAATGTCTATGCACTGAGGAATGGATAAAAAGATTGTGTTACTTTGATATAATAGAATATTACTCAGCTACAAAGAAAGACAAACTCGAGGCGCTTACAGGTAAATGGTCACAACTAGAGACCATACTCATAAGTGAAATAAACCAGACCTCCATGAGTAAGCAACATATTGTCTCACTATTGTAAGAACCTGAAAGAGTGAATAAAAATTAGGAGGTATGATAGACACTATGAAATGAAAGGAAACTGCTCAAAAGTAAAGAGCAACTGGGATGAGGGAAAAGAGAAAAGAAAGAAGGGGAAATTATGTATGTCTGTATATACAGGATAGCTAACAGAGTTGTACTACTGACTTCTATAGCTTTACTGAAAGGAATAGTTAATGATTACTTATGTGATCAATCTTGCATGTCTGTATTTGTTTTCCTGAGAAACCACTTTGAAGATATCAATACGTAATACAACAACCATTGTTAATTTCCTACCACTTTGTCTGTAATTCAGTATTGCTGGTATTGTTCTTATGCTGTTTTGTAAATGGATGTCAGTTAATATGTTTTCCTTCTTTATTTTTAAAAAAAATTTTAAAAAAGAAAATTAAATGAAATTTCTGCTTAAAAGGAAGACTGCATTACCTTTGCTTATTGCCAATAATTCTGCTGCTAAAGATACATGAAGTTCCTAGTATTTGCTGGTATTTTTTGCCCAGATCGATGCCATGGAAGGTGATTAGACTTACCCTCAGTTGATGAAGACCTGATGCTGTCTAATGGTTTCTCTTGAATAAAATTTCAACTTGTTTGACCTAAAAAGCTGCTTGAAGAGGGAGGGCTCCTTACCTTTCTTAGAATCTACCGCTTTGTTTCACATCCGGCTCTTCTCTGAGAGCAGAAGCATCTTGTAAGGTTCTTCGCATCACTGATTTCTCATTCTTCAGGCCTCATTTCAGAGCCCGCTTCCCGAGGGAGGAGTCACCCGCCCATTCTGCTGGGGGTAGGTTCCCATCATCCACATCCATTACTTTTTATCTCATGGCTCTGCCAATTTTTTAGTAGCATATATCATGGTGTTGTTTACTGCTTTGTGCTGTTTACATTTCTTGTAGTATTCATTTACTCTCATTATATCATTTTCCTATGATGTTTATTGCTATCAGAATTTATTCAAAGTTATTTATTTATTTATTTGACATTGGAATTGTTTGTGAAGTAGAGTGTTATTCTTGCATGGGAGCCATACTAATTTTCTCTGTATCATTTCAATATGTGCCTATGTGATGTTGAAGCAAACACAATAATTTATTTTAATTTTTTTCTGGTTTATTCCATGTTTACATTGAACTGGTCATTCAATCTGTGAGCTGCACAGAGAATCAAAAGGTGAGTGCATGGTACGTGCCTAAGGCCCCAGCTACTTGGAAAGGTGAGGCAGGAGGATTTCAAGCTCGAGCTCAGCCTGGATAATTTGAAGACTTGGTGAGATCCTGTCTAAAAAAATACATAAAATTTTTTAAAAATCAAAAATGGTCGAGGATATGACTCAGCGTGAAGGTCTTAGGTTCAACCCTTAGTTCTAAAGGATAATGAGCTCTTTGAATTGACAAATTGTTTCTGTTTGTCTGAAGGTGAATTCCAAAGCCCAGTGCCTCTAACATTATAAAGGTTTCATAAACACTACAATCTTCAACACTACACACACACACACACACACACACACACCACTACTTGCTAAAAGACTGAATAAGTAGAGGTGCAGATGAGACCACGGCTTTTGGTGAATTTGCAGGATCCTAGGGAAAGAAAGAGGTACTGGAAGACTAATAATGGACTATGTCATCAACCTCATTTTCAAAATAAGGAAGAAAGTAGATTTTACATATTGCAAACTATGAATTTAGTGGGAATTCCAGCAAAGATGTCAAGATATAATTTGTAACATCTTACAAAAACAAATGATGCATGACTACCCAAGGAAAAAGCCAAAAAGATAAACAGTTTGTCTTTATTTTGTTGTAAGTAAATGGTCTCCGATTAGACTGCATTTATTTGATCGTGGAGGTAGGGACAAAATATTTATAATGTGTTTAGTTGTCGTACTTGTATCTGTGAGGGAACACATAACAATGTTAGTTAGCTTCCCGTGACTGTAACAAATACATCAGATAAACCAATCTATAAAGAGAAATGGGGTTTTTGGCCTTCAGTTTTGGAGGTGTCAGTCCAGGATTGATTGGCACCACTGTTCAGGTCCGTGGTGAGGTAGCACCCCATTGTAGAAGTATATGGACAAGAACTCACAGCCTCATGGCCAGAATGAGAAGGAAGGAGGAAGAGGAAGGGGGTGGGGCCCTGTTACCCCTTTGAGGACATCCTCCCAATGGTCTAAGACTCTTAAGAAAGCCTCATATCTTAAAGATTCTACTAACACTCAATAGCATCACAGGCTGGGTGGCAATACATTAACGCATGGTCTTTTGGGGACCATTTAAGATTCAAATTACAACAGTCATTAAAACAAGTTTTCTCCTTTTTTATAAACTTAGTTATAGAATTATAAAGTTATAAAAGCATACAGGCAGGGCCAATGTATCTTACCTTGCCTCCCCCTTTTATACTATGACAAATCCACATTGCTATGACAGTGATTTGGTCTTGATTAATTTATTAACTGTTCTTGGGGGTTAGAATTTCAGTACAAATGACTCATGTCAGATGTTAAGTGTTCTCTTAAATGAGGTCTGGAGGGATGCTGCTGATGTTTACCACCTCGTTGGGTTGGGGAGGAGGGTGTTTTTTGGTCAGCTGACTTAGAGGCAATAAAGTTATAGTGAGTAGGACCCTTTAGGAGCAGCCTAGCCACAGGCAGGGGTGGAAGAAGAAAAGGACTGGTAGAGAGCAGCCAGGGAAGGAAAATTCAGAATGACTAGATTCCCTGGAATAGGCTTAAGATTTACTCTGAAGCATTTCTTTCCTGTGGTGTAATCCTTACCTTTATCATTAAACCATGGAGGTTTTGTTTGTTTTCACTTTTCTTGGAGACTGAAGAGAGCCTTGGTTTCTGCTTTGGAAGAGATGGGCTGAGTTTGCTGCAGAGCAAGAGGGTGTTAGGAGGGTCAGAACAGTTGGAGAGAAACTCAGGGCAGCTGTCTGCCGGGGGCGGGGACAAGTCATCCCGGTGGGTCTGCAGGACACTCAAATTCTCTCTAAAAGTGTGCGGGAGCGCTTGGGGAAAGGACTTTCAACAGGCATAAGAATCTGAGGTCTTTTATATTTGAGAATAGAGAGGTAAGCCCGTAACCTCTGAAGAATTCAGGGACATACTGGATGTGTATCTTCTCCAAGTTCAATATAATAAATGTACACTGCAAGGTGAGGATCTCCTGTCTGAAGCGTTTAAGATTTTGAAATATTTGCATTTCTAATAAGAAATTTTTGGGGATAGCACCTAAGACTAAACCTAAAATTAATTTATTTTTATATGCACCTCAAACGCATGGCCTGTAGGTAATTTTATACATTATCTTTAGTAATTTTGTTTCTGAAAGAAAGTATGTAATTTTAGACTTGTAGTGTCACATCAGTTCTCAAAAAGTTTTGGATTTAGAAGCATCTGGAGTTTAGATTTGTTAAATTAGGGATACTTGACCTGTGTAACAAGGAAAACATATTAAACAGTAGTCTTTTTCTACTTCAATGTACATTTTTATTCATACTTGAAAAGGATATTACTGCTAACTTACTGTTAATTTATTCTGAATCAAAATGTTCAGAGAGACATAAAAATGTATGTAAATTCTATTAAATAACACTTTCTGGTCACTTTAGAATATGAGTATAATATACAGGTATTATATGCACAAAACATGTAAAAAGTAATTGTGAAAACAAGTCTTGTTACCTGTTTGTATAAGAAAAAAGACATTCATTTTTTTTCCAGACGCTACCAACATCATATAGGATAGTTCCTGAAAAGATTCAAATATTTGCAATTCACCCTTCTAGTAGCTCATAAATTTATAGAAAGAAAGTTAATATACTGTGAAATCACTACATAGTGTTATGGGACAGTAGAAATGCATATCAGTACAAAACGTCATTTTTACATTGGATTTTTACATTGAGTTCCAGTGTCAAATTTGAGATATCTTGGTTGGCAAGCAACCTAAGAATTATTGAAGATTGAAAGATTTTTTTTTAAAATCTGCTGGTAAAAATGTTAACGGTTTAAAAACAAGTACAAATAGATCAAAGTCTGGTCTTTCCTCTTACTAACAGATCTTTGCCTTTGAACTGCTTTAGGTACTTCCAGGATTTTCCAAAAGATGGCAGAATTGGTATTACAAACAGCAGAACAAACTCAACAGCATTGCCATTCTGTGTTCACTAACAATAGTAACCAGTTTGTCAGAAATCTTAACAAAGAAACATCCATGTGTTAATTTCCAATTATACGGCAATTACATGGGGATCCACTTTGAGTACTGTCTTTGATTTTTACTGAGTTCCCTTACTTTTCCTTGTCTGTGCTGGTTTTCATTTAAACACTAACCAATCACACCAGGCCCTAGGGTACCGCTGTCAGACCACCATCAACTTAAGAAAATAACTTTCGGCATTGTTGAAATAGCTAGTGATCACAACCGTTAGGAGTTGTAGACTGGCTCTCTTGAACACAGATTCAGAGACCCTTTTAGCCTGTTTTGGTTTGATGTGGGTGACCGGAGTTCTGGGCCTGCTGCTCGTGTTCTGAGTGACTGGGCAGCTATTGTGTGCATGTGCTTGTTCACAGAAACTCACAACAAAAGATGTGACACACATCTGCCCAGATGAAGAAATTGGCCCAGTACTTGCTGCGACTTTGGAATGATAGAGTGAACAAGCACTGCTTGTAGAGGCTGAGCTCAAGGAAAACAACAGTCCAACCCCCTGAAAGCTACTTGGATTTCTCCAGTAAACTTCTCAAAGAAAAACTGCATATGGGATTTATCTTAATCACTCTCCTAGCTTCTTGAACAAACAGATGCTCACTAAGCATGTCTAGGGAGACAGCAGGGGAAGATCACACATGGACAATCCTTCCTTCCCAGCTTGTCAGGGCTGAGGATCTGGAAGAGGAAAAGTTCTTCTGTCTCCCATGAGTGTTCTGCTTGTGCAAAGCACTATTAGGCATTTGCTTAGAGCTATAAGGATTAATGCAGCTCTTCACCACTGGACTGTGAAGCTCCCTGAAGGGAGATGCTGTTATTTTGCTTTGTATCTCTAGCACCTATAACATGAGTGACACACAGTAGGCTCTTTGCAGTGTTGAAAGAAAGAGGGGGCAGCCATAATGTGCCCATAGTGGACTCTGACATGTGGTGTGGCTTGAAAGAGTTCATGGAATCTTGTTTCAACCGTGAGACTGGTTTACCAAATGCTAGTATCGTAGCTACCTGCAGGAAAACTTCCAGATCAGTAGCATCACCTGGGTATTGTCAGTTTTACACACTGAAGGGCAAATCAGTTATCCATGAATGATGAGGAAATGTAAGCAGCTACTATCAACAGAGCCAATTCCTTTCACCCAACGTTGACAGGCCAAGAATGCAACAAGAAGCAAATTTGTTTTGGTGGATGTTGGCAAGATCTTGTGAATCTTGGAGAAAGCCCAACCCAATCATGCTTTCTGTAAACACGTCTCTTGTCTGTGAAATATCTTAGAACTTTGAGATCTTTGCAACTTAAAAGAGTCAGGGCATTCTTCCAGAAGAGACAATTTGCCAACTTTCAGGTAGAAGAAAATTTATGAAGGGGGTGGAGCGAATCCAGAGAACTAATATCAGGGCCAATAATCTTTTCCTTTCCTTTTCTTTTTTTCCAGTGGTAGGGGTCGGACCCAGCGCCTGTGCATGCTGGGTAATTGCACTACCATGGAGCTATGTCACTAATCCAGGGCCTATAATCTTGAAATTCTATTTATTTTTCTCTCAAAGATAGTTTCTCATTGTACCATGACTCTTATTTAGAACACTCTTGGATTACATCTAGGTTATTACCCATGATTTTTCCTTTTTAAATACTTAAACACCTTTATTTTAATTGCTTAGGGAGGAAAGTCTTCCAAAATGTAATATGCATCACCCTATTTAGGATAATATGGTGACCAGAGGATTTTACTGTGCAGGTTATACAGGAAAGATCACTGCTATAATTAATGGGCTTCCATTCAAACTGTCAGCATTTGAAATCTGTACGGTTGTCAGAAAAAACATTTTCAGCAGGTAAAAGTAAAGCATCCTAATAAAAGCTAATAATGAATATCATTTCAGGGCAGATAAAAGCAAAGCGGCTTGAGGAAGTAGTATCTGTTCTTAATTCCTATAAATAAAAATTTTAATTGATAATCTGAATTCATCATAATATGAATAAAATGCTATTTTGTCAATCAATAGTGGTGCTCCACAGGCTCTTAGTATATTTATTTTTACTCTAAATATACTCATACAGCTGTGACCTACATTCTTATACTAGTTTTTTCTCTGTGTTCTTTTAGCTGGAGATAGTGTTTATTACTGTCAGTATTTTTGCCTGTTTTATACAATATATATCTTGCTTGTTTTCGTCGCAGTGTGTTATATGCTTGGAAACTGTTACCCTAGATACATGAGAATTGTACATCAATTAAGAGTAAATAGAAGTTAAATAATAGGTTGACGAACTTTCTTGTGAATAAAATTCTGGAATTTAAGAGGATGATTTTATAAAATCTATTGGAATAGTTAGCAGCCTTGTAATTGTTTTGTTTCTCAGTTTTATTGTGGACAGATGAAGTCATCTGGCAGAGTTCTTGTCACATTAAGGCTCTCAGAATCATTGAAAGGTAAACACAACTGAAAAGACCACTTTTGGATTTTTTTTCCTACCATGGCAGAAATCCTTTAGTGCTTTTAGATCACGGTTCTCAGTGGGATTTCTCACCTACAAGTTACTCCCAAAGGATGAAAAATAGCTTTGTTATTCAGTGTCAGGCATTTTGCTTTAGGAACTAATGTGGCTATTCATTCTCTTCACTTTGGATTTCTCCCTGAGGATGCAAAAGTATTTTGAAGTGCTAACATCCACATTTCCCTTGAATTGTACAGGAAGAAAATGGAATGTCTCTGTCTTTAACAGTAAGTGAGACATTTTTGTTAACATTATCAGGGAGCTAATAATACTCTGGTCTTTTAGCAGCATCTGTCATATGGCATCTGAGATTTGCAGGAGATTTGAATGGAAACTTTCCATTTTCTTAAAGGATGTAATCATTATGTAGCACCATATTTATAGATATGGAAATGTAAGACTCTGGTAGAATAAACTCAAAGAAGGTTGATGGCCATGGACCTGACATTACCAGAAGAAAATGAAAGAGGCCCAAGGTCTTGTCTTCTCAGTCCTCCCCAGAAATCACCACTGAACCTTTCTGACAAGATTCACGGGCCCCATGAGACTCAAGGTCAGAGACTTCAGAGTGGGCATGCAGGCCTCAGAGCACAGAAAACTTCACGGAAGGCCAAGGCCAAGGTCTCTGAATGTCTGGGTGAATTTCAGCTCTTTTAAGTTCTCTTTATCAATGGCCATTCTTCGTGACGTTAAGTTTAACTGATTTTTAAAAGTCAGTCATAGCAAGGAGTTTAAAAATAATAAATGGAACTAATGAGCTTTGCTTGTCCGAGAAACAAGTTAAACATGACATAAGAATTGCTCAAGGTGCTGCTCTCTAACGGTATTTAACTTGTCACCCCACACACTATATTTGTCTAAAACTGTCATACCCAGAAAATATTCTTTAAATTTAGAGACATGACAGAAATGAAAAGCTATGGAACCTAAATAAGTATTTATGCATATTGGCTGGATAAATGAATCGAATAATGGCAATTTATAATAATAAAGCCCTTGGATAATGCAAAGAAAAAGCTGCACAGTCCATGCAAATTTTTATGAAGGAGTCAAAATCCAATTTAAACATATGCAATCATATGTTTGTGTTATCATTATCTGAATTTAATAGTAATAATTTCAATTATTAGGCTCTTGGCTTTATATTGAATAGGTGATCCTAATAATACTGCTGCTATTTTAGGTTTAAGGAAAGAAGCCAGAGGAGAGATGGAGTTGGTGGTCCATGCCTTTAATCCCAGTACTCTGGGAGACTGAGGCAAGAGGATAACAAGTTTGAACCCACCCGCGGCAACTTAGCAAGACCCTATCTCACACACAAAAAAAGAGTTGGCAATGTAGTTCAGTGTAAAGGCCCTGAGTTCAATTCCCAGCACTGAAAAAAAAAAAAAAAGAAATAAAAAACAAATAGCTGTATTAAGAAAGAATTGTGATAGTGGACATCCTTGTCTTGTTCATGATTTTAGAGGGAAAGATTTCAGTTTTTGTCCATTAAGGATGATGTTGGCTGCTGGTTTGTCATAGATGGCTTTTATCAGATTGAGATAAAGAGCATCTATTCTGATTTTCTGTAGGATTTTTATCAGCAACTACTTTGAAGATAACAATATGTATGTACTATAATAGCCATTGTTAATTTCCTATAATTTTGTTTGGAAATTCTGTATCATTTTTATTGTTCTTTTCCCCCCTCTCTTTAAAATAACAAAATAAAAAATAAAGAAAAACCAAAAAAGCAAATAGCTAAACACAGGGACACACGCCTATAATTTCAACTACTAAGGAGCCTGAGGCAGAAAGAAAGTTGGACATCAACGAAGACAACGTAGTGAGATATGTCTCAAAATAAAAAATATAAAGGGCTGGGAATGTAGCTCAGTGACAGAGCAATCCAGAGTTCATTCATGAATACAGAGAGAAAAAAAAGCAAGCGAACAAGCAAACAAACAAAAAGCTGAAGAACATTGCCTGGTGAGAGAGGGAGCACCAGAGACCTACCGAAAGTAGATTTTTGGCAGGTCCATTCAGCAGATAAACCCTTAACCTGTCAATCACATGAACGGATTAACCCTTTCATGAGAGCAGAGCCTGAATCCTTCCTTGAAGAATTCTCCTCAATGTGTTAGGGGGATTAAATTTCAGCATGTGTTTCTGATGGGACAAACCACATTCAAACTATAGCAGACACCTGGTGCAAAAATACTTGTCTTCACACACAAGTATCACACTCCATGAATCAAGATGATCATAGCCGAGAGAGCTCTGGCAAGCAGGGATGGATCTGGGGCCAGCAGGTTTGTGGGTCAGTCTCCTCCCTTTTTCCCACTCTACACTTTGCATGGGATCTCTGTATGAGTACCAGGTAGAACTACACCCTACCCCTCTGCTCTCCAGGCTTCCTTCTCTCCTCTGCCTTCTCCCTTCACCCCTCTCCCTCTGTTCTGCTCCTCCATCACCCCTGGCAATCATAGGATTCACTCACTGGAAAGTCTATGGGACGATTGTAAATCCAGGACAAACTACCATGACCATCTTGCTGTGTCTGTCATTACTGAGGAAATGTGATTGCACAAATAGGCTTTGTCATAAAACCTTTTGAAATTTAATTTCTAAAGATCTGCTTCTATGGCTGCAGAACCTTAAAAGCAATATTCACAGGGGCCAGGGAGATGGATTTAAAACAGGCCCAACCCCATTCAGCGATAATGTTAACGATGCACCTGTGTCCTCCTAAAATTTTTATTACCCAGATCATTTTATTTTACCTTGTTTTATTTCTGTGTTACTAAAAATCTGGGCTTTTGCTGTAGTGGGTTGTATTTTTTGTTGATTTTTGTTTCTATAATTTGCAATCATTTTGTTCTACTAAAAAACCCACCACAAAATCAATGAATCAAAGTCTCTTTTGTAAAAAAACCAAAGGAACACTAACAATAATATATCAGAAAAGGAAAACAGCAATGTTCTTCAAAAAAGCTTAGAAGAAATGAATATATGAGGCAGTTAAAAATGATTTTATGCCATTATTTGCAAAATTGTTTTCCCAAGAAAAGTAATTTTAGAAGGGTCTGCTGTGTAGCAGTTAATAGTAAGCCATCTTCATATTGGTTGGCAAAAAGTCATTAGAACACACGGAGTTATATTTAAACCAAGAGTAATGAAAGAAGGTGGTAGATAGACCCAAGCTCTGTTGTATTTTGGAAAGCAAAGAACACTGCTCTGAAAGTTGAGGTTTCTTATTTCCCCTGAGAAGACAAAAGCAAAGAAAAAGAAAAGCAAAGAGAAAAGCCATTGGAGGTTGACTGATGCTTAGAACCATGCAGAGGAAAGGTGAAGGGGATTAAGCTAAAGGTGGGAGATCTGAAGCCTGGGTGCCCGGGTGAAATTGACTCCGGCAAAAAGACATCAAACTGCAGCCAACAGCTGAGATGGGACATGATGCGTCTATCTGCCAACAAATGCAGAGGAGGGAAGGCTGAGCTGAGAACCTGCCTAGAAGGAATGATGGGACTTCGAGCAAAGGCACAGGAATGGCAGCCTCAGCCTTCTCATCTGTAATCTCAACAGAAGGGAATCATGGAGGTCCTGCTCAGTGCTAAACCTTTGTCTTGTAGAGAAATAGCACATTGTACTAGACATTTTATTTCTTTTAATGTTGACGCCCTAAAATAATCATACATACTATTTAACATTTAAAGAACTAGATCATATGGTACCTTCTAATCATGTAAATGCTTAAAGAAAGGTAAACAGTTGTGAAAGTTTGCATGTAGATGTGTGCGTACAATATCAATCAGTCATGAATTTTGTTTAAATTACCAGTCACAGCAGCCAGATTTAGAGGCACAAGGTGCTAGGAAAATGTAGCCAACACATTTCCGTGATTGAAACCACTTCATGGATATTGTTGAATAAATAGTACCTGGGATATTCATATTCTCTCTCTTTCTCTCTCTCTCTCTCTCTCTCTCACACACTCTCTCTCTCTCTCTGTGTCTCTCTCATGTACACACACCCTAGAAAGAATATACAATAAAATCTTGTTACAAAAATTTTTATGACTTCCCTGTCTTGTATTTTTTCTTAGAAAAAGTAAGTACTCTGCTCTAGCCTATAACATATTCTTGAGGAAAAACAGACGAAGGAAAAACAGGCTCAACTTTAACTGAGAGAAATCAGAAAAGGAAGGATCATGCACTCATCATATCCCTTATCCATCCAGTCCCACCTTCCTATGCACTATGTCTAGTAGCCATTTGCTGAGGGGACAACAAGGAAATGATGACACTACTAATAAATTCAAAAGAGAAACTCCTGCCAAAACAAGAGTTTAACTGTTCTGACCGCAGAAGGATTAATTTATTATTCTAGTGGGACAGTGAGGACCAAGAGCAATAGATTGGCACATCAATTTTAGATTCAATTTCAGAGAAGGAAAGCTGAAATACACTCTGCAGAGTTATAGAAAACATAGACCGATCACACTTAGATTTATTTTTCTTTTTTTCTAACCATAAAGACCAGGTATGGAAACAATATGAAGCAGAAATTCTCATTTCATGGGCTCCGTGACTAAATCCCTCACAATGTTGAAGAATATATGTATATGTTCTATGCTGTATTATAATGAAAACACTATTCCTGTAATAAAAATTGATGAAAGCACCATCTGGACAAATTAATTTGAAGTATGTAGCAGAGGCTGCTAAAGATTCTTATATATATTTTTACACACATTACTAACAAATGAAGCCTGTAATATTTAGGTGGGCACCATGCCATCAAGAATGAAGGCCGTAACTGCCAGCTTTTTTAGGAGTAAAGTTTGGGCTGCACACAGTTTTCACGAATGCACTGCAAGCGGAAGTACTGTGGGCAATTTTGATGTATGTCCTTAAACGAAAGAAGAATCCTTTTTCTCCTTTCTCTTCCTTTTTGGCGAGAGCATGAAAGCAGCGGTTGGAACTCAGCAAACATTTTGGGTTATGTTACAACTGGAAGTGTGGAGCCATCCAGGATGAAGACACAAGAAGAGTTGTGGCTCCGTGTCTAGGAAACTCATATCTAGTTCTTTGTTGTTTTCAGAAATTTAGAATATGTAGAGGAATAGACCTTTATCTTATTTAAACTACTGTATTTTTTCTCACTTGTGGGTAAAACTAATGCTAACATGATCTGACAAGGTTATCTGCTAAAGGAACTTTGAGAAGAACAAGATAGATTTCTGCTTTCTTCAAACTATTTCTTAATACTTTTGTAAAGGAAAAGGAAATGGAAAATGATTTAATGCTTTTAGTCAAAAATAAAGAACACAAACTCTGGGTTAAGAATCAACACTGGCAAATCTCCCTCCCTTCCCTTGTTACTTTCACTTTCTCTTTTGTTACTTTCACTTTCTTTCCTTTTTATAATTACGCACCCTCTTTTGAGAATTCTGTATTAATAAATATATTCTAATATTTAAAATACCTCTGCTTTCTTTCTCAATTGTACACCATGTAGTTATGTATGTGGAAAGTGATTTCCTCTGTTTGTTCTGCTTTTGAGCAAAACATCCTTAAGCTGTAGGCTTATTAATCACATCTCTTAGACATCTCAACATGATTTATATCCAAAAAAATAGTGTTATGGACTCTAATTAAATGAAAGGAAATACTTTTTGAAAATCCAGATATTTAAAGTTTCTAAGTTTTAAAGGATAAATTATTTGTATTTTTTCCTATTTAACTCATCTATTACTTGAGAGAAAACAGATACTACATCATGCTAAAATATCAAGGTAGAATATTTGAATTCTAATAAACAATAACATTTTCTGTGAGTTACTCATTAAAATAACTCAAAAATGATAAGTGAGTATTTGCATTAAAAACTTATCAGCCAGAATATCTCCATAGAGCATCCATATTTGGGGATACCATAATTTTTAAAATTAATAATAATATGAAGGTCTGTTTATTCTTGGCAAGATTCCCTTCTAATTTGCAAGGATTGAAAAAAAAGAAACTTTTGTTTATAACTGCTGCTCAATTTACACACCTTACTATGACGGTTCTCCTCAGCTATGCCTTTTATACATTTTAGCTGGTTCTAACAAAGACAAATTGCACTCAATCAAGAGTGTCCCATTTGTTAAGTGAGATAGATGGAAACCCTGCCATATTTTGTTAGATTCAGCCTCTTGAACATGCCTGGCTCCCTTATTGAGGTCTATAGGAATAGCAGGGCTTATATTTCCTGGAAGAAAAAGAAAAGGAGTCAATATTTTTCTAGAACAAGATGTCAAGTTGCTTTCAAAACAAGATGTCAAGTTGTCTTCAAAACAAATGAGCCCAGCTTCTGTTTTAAGAACACGTCTTCTCACATTGTGAGGAGGAAGGCTCAGGTTCTGGGGGACATACTCATTGGGAGGTTTCTCTGAAAGAAATTTGAGAGTTGCCTGGTATGGACCCTTCTAAATCTAAGACATTTTCTCTCTCCTGAAAATTCTCTGACACTCTCTGTAACTCTCCTGTTTAACTTTTACTGGCTTTGGAACAGGTCTGGAGGTTCTAATAAAGAGAGAACCTGGAAGCATCCCAGCTTCCTGTGTGTCACACAATATCAGCAGAAGACCCTTAAAAAGGACATTACTCCATCAAGACCAAAAGTACAGCCTGGGGAAAAGATGGCCAGAGTTCACAAGATTCAAGGCCAAGCTGGCTCAAAGAGGGAAAAACATTGATTTTGCATGTTCCCTTCCCTGTTCTACTTGCACTAGGAGCCAAAGGGCGGGAGATGCCCCCTTTTCTGCTTTAACTGGGCCACTTGTCTAGAGCACTCTCGAGTCTCCGTAGTATGGTAAGGTTCTGGTAGATGAGTGGATGAGACACACAATTTTTTTTTTTTTGGTTTTTCTCCGGTACCGGGAACCGAACTCATGACCTTGCGCTTGCCAGGCAGGCGCTTTGCCGCTGAGCTAAATCCCCAGCCCCCGAGACACACAATTATACTCTGATCAGGCACACAGTTCCATGTGGAGAAGCAAAGATTTGGGCAGAACACACAGATAGTGAACACATCCTTGATGAAAGCCCTATTGGCTATGCACAGGGCAGAGTGGATTTCCTAAGACAGGAAGCAGAAGTAAGAGCTGGAAACCCTCACTGCCGTGCAACAGCAACCATGAGAGTACTGCGCTGGAAGTGTCCAGACTGATGGGTGAATGCCAGATGGTGCTGCAGAACTCTGCCCCTGTCTTTATCCCTTTTTCTGTAGGTAAGCAGAGCATCCGAAGAGTAGCTAGAAAGACGAGAAGCAGCGAGAAGAGAGGAGAGGAGGGAGGAGACTGAATACTTCATTCTGGTGAACGGTAACTTTTCCCAAACTTCAGAAAAGTCATTATATATTGCTGGGGTTTGAAACTGAAGCAACTATCATTTCATTATTTAAATGAGCAAAGAGTAAAAATAAAAACACATGTGCTATATGAAGCAGTTGCCCACAGTGAATGTTCTCTGAAAAAATCACTAAGCCAGAATAATATTTCAGTATTATTTTGTGAAATGTTAACCATGTTCTTATTTTTGTGGGTATGAAATTACAGATTAAAATATGCAAATATTAATTTTATCTTTCTGTCTTACTCATTTTCTACAATTTTAATTTTAATTAGCTTTTTAAATAATAATGATTTATACTAGTTTTGTAATTAAAAAAAGGAATTTTTCATTTTCGTTACTTCACATTGTTTAAACATGGGCAATTTTCCCAACCGGTTTTAGGAAGCAGAAAAGTTTGTTGTTGCTGTCAGCTTTCACGGCACTTGAGCGAGTCATAGGTCCTCCAAATTAGACCAATTTAGTGCCTTGGCAGTACTGATAATAACTGCCTTTTCCAACTGTGGAATGTTTCACAGTCTATAGATTTTTTTAACGTTTGTTATCAAATCCTCACCTCACCTTTGGGAGGTAGAGATCGTAGTTCTTCATAAATGCAGAAGACTGCTAAGATAGCAAACATGGTCTAATACCACAGTAGTAGACTGGGACCCACGCCTCAGTTTTTGCCCTCTTCCCATTTTTTGCCTTTGGCCATAGGTCTTGGTCCTCCATATAAAACCAGGGTTCTCGACCAGTGCACCAAAGCCCCAGGGCTCCTCTCCCTGGATTACAGAATGGCCGCTTAGATTGCCTCATTCTCAAGGTGCTAGTGCCTCTTCATTTAATCTGATTTTACTCAATAGGAGGAACGCTGGTAGGAGTAACTGGGCAGCATTTGACAGAGGCACACCACTCACTAGAAAGTCCACTGTGCTTGTTATAAACTGGGAAGAATCAGGGAAAACTTTGTGATACTAAGTTTTGATTTTTCAGAGTCCCATGAAATCCATAGCCTCCAGAAAGGAAGAAGAAAAAAGAAATCTACACATATGCAAATATTTGCAGCAACTTTAGGCTGTTTATAGACTTTCTAGAGAGGCAGAGACCTAGTTAACAATCTCTGTACTAAATAGTGCACATGTGCACAACTCTGTGACCTTCGCTCTGGCTGGCGTACAAAGTGAACAAAACTTACTTTCACACTGGGAATAATAATTGAGGGATATGGGAAAAAGTGATGTGAAAAAAACACATGCACAGTATACTGAGAAGAGAGAAAAGCAATGGGAAAACAGCACATTGATTGTCTAGAGAATGTGGGAATTAATCGGAAAGTGGGCATCAGGAAGTGTTTTAAAGTGATAGGAATGTTCTGTATTTTGATGGAGACATTGATTGAGTGTCTACATATTTCCAAATTAATTAAATTCTGTACTTAACGTCTGTGCATTTTATCCCATGTAAATTTTATGTCAATTAAAAAAATTACAATGTATTCTCAAGGCAGTCCTTTTCTTCACAATATCATTTTCTTGGTTATTGTGAAGGGGGAGGAGAAAGAAAAGCTGATGTATCTCAATGCAAATGTTTTCTTTAGAAGTGTTTGTATAGAACTCAGCATGGGCCTCGGAGATGCATTTGTTCCCTTCAAAGGAGAAAGGAGTCCCACAATCATTTTACTCTTTAACACACACTTTTTTTTTTTTCAAAATACAAGAACAAGATGTCAGGTACAGCTCTGAAGATTTAGGTTGCTGTCATGCTGTTCTGAGTTTGAGAAGGTAGGAAAGAAGGGGGACTCCATATTTTGCCTTGTGGTGTTCAAACAGTTTTCCATAGTCGGTATGAGAGCTGGATCCATTATTTGTACCAGATATCATCTGTCACGGGATCTGCCTGTGTCTGGTGACCATGGGCAGTGTCTGCCAGGGTGGACGCCCCTGGCCTAGGGTAACCTCAGCGGTCAGCAGCGCTGACTTCACACCTCAAGCAACACACACACTGATATATCTCTTAGAAATGACTAGGTTTTCACAGACTTTTTTTTTTGTAATGCATGCCTCACATTAAATATTGTTAAAAAAATTAAAAACCATTTTTTTTACAATTTACAAGTTTTCATATAAGAAGAAAATGACTAAAAAAATACCCACCCAAGCACCTAGAACGCATCTAGCAAACAATGCTAATAACACACGGGCTGTGAGCTGAGGACTCCGCGATCCGAGGGAAAGCAGGGAGGCAGAGTTCATTCCCTTGAAGGAAGGTGGTGCGTGTCGGATCCACCTGGTGCTCGTGGACGGTGGTGCTTTTCCCTTAGGTCAAGTTCAGCAGCCGCATTTCTGAGTTAATATCATTACTTATTTCGACCTAAAAAGGAAAATAGGAATTGCTTTAAAAAACTTCAGCACTGAGAAAGGAAAATCCTTTCTATTCATACAGGTCTTTTGAAATGCAAAACAGCTCCTGGGTGTGCCTGGTTCTGTCTGACTACAGCAGAGAAAGCCTGAAACCTGAGCTTTCCCGAATTTTAATTAGAGTGGTAATGAGGCATCCTGGCACAGGATTCATTTCCTGGGAGGGAAGGGCCACCCCCACAGCACTTGTGGGGTGACGTGGAACGGGTGCCACTGGTTGCCTCAGAGGTGAAAATGATAGGTGATGCTGTGTCTCCAGACTATCAGCCACATCCCTGGCCTCGCCTTACTCCAGCATCCTTTGGTTAACACTTTTTAGCAGTCTGGCTTTCATGGCTCTTAACCACACACCTATATCCCTCACACTCGGACGTCCCTTCCTGTGGTGGTTAATTTTATGTGTCAGGCTCGCTAGGCCACAGTCAGACTCAGGTTCAAATGTCGCCGTGACAGTATCATTTAGATGAAATTAACATTTAAATTAGTAAATGTTGAGTAAAGCAGATTTTCCTCCATAAAGGCCCTCATTCAGTCAGTTGAAGGCCTTATGAAACCTTGTGAAAGGAGAAATTCTTCCTCCAGACCACCTTTGAACTCAAGCTGTGGCACCATCTTTTTCCTGGATCTCCAGTCTGCTAGCCTGACACACAGAGTTTGGACTTGTCAGTCTTGTAATTGCATGGGCCAGTTCCTTCTCTCAATCTCTCTCTCTCTCTCTCTCTCTCTCTCTCTCTCTCTCTGTCTGTCTCTCTCTCTCTCTCTCTCTGTCTCCCTCCGCATACACACACATACACACACACATAACTTTTTGGTTCTCTTTCTCTGGAGAGCCCTAACTAATAGACACTTCATGTTCAACAACTCTTGCCCCCACACTCTTGGCAAAGGACTTTGTGTATATTCCTTATTTTATCCTAAAAATTCATCCTTTGGAGTATGAAGGTTCTGAATTATGCATCTTTACACAAAATCAACCTCAACATAGTACCTACTACGGAGGGGCCACTCCATTTAATAAGTATTCGTCGAATACTTTAGCTCTCGTCATTTCATGCAAAGTCTTAGCTGATCCACACCCCACTCATCTTTGAAGATTTGCTTTTCTTCTCTGTGAAGACCTCACATTTAGTCAGCCATACTGGGTTCTCACCCTGCTATGAGCATCCTTCGGTGATATCAGCAATATCCTGTGCACCGCTAGTGACACCCAGCTCCCAACTAATCATGCTCTACTTGTTTCAGTCAGCCAGGTTATTTTGCTCATTCTAACTAAATTATATGTATCATACCAGAAATGACTGTTTTATACTTATTTTATATCACTTTCTAGAAACTTCTTTTCTACTCAGTTCAGAGACTCTGTGATCTGGCATGGACTTTTCAATCATAATTTGAAATAGCTGAAAAGTCCCAACTTTCCAGTTTCATTTTCTGTAGCTGTTCTTCTGACTGTATCTCCTGTTCCCTCCTGTGGAAGTCACAAGCCTCCAGCACTCCCCTATCTCCGCATTTCATTTCTTCTGCTCTTCTGTTTCTCTGTGTTCTAAATGACAAGCCTATATGTACCCCTAGTATTTCACCAGGGATTTAGATGGAAAGTTAATGGGATATGATTATAATGATGGAATTTTGTAATTTTCTATAACCTCTAAACCAAGTATCCTGAAGTTCATTTATTGATTCAGCACATGAATTCCTTTTACAGTAAGGAAAAGCGATAGGGGAAGATGTATTTTTTTTTGTTAGTGCAGAATTAGTGGAGGTTGGGGAAAACTCCAAGATATCTGCTACTTTTATTTTCAATGTCAGCCCTGCTTCTAGCTGATATTTTCTGTTTCTGGATTTAAGAACACAGATTGGTAAACTAGCGAAGCTTGCTGTTCCGATGCCAGGTAGGAATTCTGGAAGTACAAGTAGGTTTTGAATTACACAATGAAGCTGCTTTGGAAGGAGGACTTGAAGGGAAGCCCACTGGCAACCCCATCTAAGGTTTTATTAACTGATTGCTTTTTAAAAATTGTGCACAGAAGTGGAGAAAGATTACAAATCTCAATGAGTGTCATTCAGCTTTAACTAAATAAACATATACTATTAAAGTTTCATCCATACACTGCCACTCTTTTGATAAAGATAATTAAAAGCAAATCTCAAATATCACATCATTTCAGTCACACCTCTATGCATCTCTGACTCAGGGAATTTTTTTTTTTTTTTTGGTACTACATATTAAGTAAGCCCAGACCCTTTGCATGAGCTGCATTCCCAGACTTTTTTTTTTAACTTTTTATTTTTGCCAAGGTCTTGTTAAGTAGTTAAATGTTAGAGGCTGGGTTTAAACTTCTGATCTTCCTGCTTCAGCCTCTAGAGTGCTGGGATTACAGGCATGAGTCACCACACCCAGCTGATGAGGGCTTTCTTAATCAGAGAAAATTTGTCAGGGTCTGCATAGAAATGGGTTTTATTGTCACAGTTTTATAGAGAGTGGTACTACTGGGATCTATTAGATAGAGGCCAAGAGGGCTACTAAATATTCCAACAGTGGGACTGACCCACTACAAAGAACTATCCGGCCCAAAGTCAATAGTGCAGAGCTTGAAAGAACCTGATCAACTGGGAAGAATTAAATAGCTAATTAGTTTGTTAGTATCATTTAACATCTGGTTCACATTCCCATTTCCCCACCTGTCTGGAAACTTATCATTATGACTGGCTTATTGTCAGAACGCAACAAGGTTTACAGTGTATTTGACTACTATGAGGTGTGATTAAAAAAACACAGTGATCATTTAAATTTTAAAAATTCACTACAGTAAAAATGATGTTTCCATAAATCAAAATATTCCCTGTCACCTCAGACGCATTTATTTCCGTCATTCTGAAGGACTTTAATTCTGGAGGTCCCTTTCCATGTCTTTAGTTTTTCTGTGGTCGCTGCCTCAGTGTCCTAAACTTAGAACCCCCTTCACAGTCATTTTCCATATGGGAAGAATCAGAAGTTACACAGTGCCTGATCTGGTGAGTGAGGTAGACGAGGACACAGTGCAATATTTTTATTTGGTAGAAATTGCTTTGGTAAATTTTTGGCATCCATTTTTTATTTGGTAAATGTTTTGCATCAATTCTGCACATTAAGCCAGCCACAGAAAGACACTCATAGGAGAGGACTTGCACAACTGCTTCAGGAAGTGGCCAGAACAATGAGATAAATTTCTTCAGAGTAAGGGGAAATGTTTTGAGGGGGGTTAACGGCACTGTATCTGTTACTGTAATAAATTTGTCTTATTTAAGCATTTACAGCATATTTTGATCACTCTATCCCCTTGATTCTGTGGGTCAAACTGAGGACCTCGCACATACTAGGGAAGCACTCAACCACTGAACTACACTCCCATTCTCTAAAATCTCTTTTAATCAATAATAGTGCCCCTTACTTTGTTTATAGCTGTCCATATTATTATTCATATCTTGCATTAGCTGATTGCTTCCTTGTGGTGAAATTTAACTTGTTTTTCTATTTATGTATTTTCTACACCACTACTGCAAGATCAGAGTTAACTTTATAGTCAGGTACTTCACAGATGACATTTATTAGCACATTTGGGGATACATCATGAATATCAAATTGTCTTGCTTCTAATGATGCTATGATTGATCAGTGGCTCTGGGAAGAATAGTCGGGGGGTTAGGATCCTTACAGTCATAACTTTCTGCTTTTTTATAGGTGTTAGTAGCTATTTTAGTAGTTACCTGAGGATGCTTGCCCTGAAGCAGAATGAAATCAAGCAATAAGATAGTGATGTTAGTACAAAGGGTATCTTTTGAAAGGCTTTCTTGAAAGACTTGCAGTGTGGATTTTTCTTGATTTTCTAAGTTTCTCTGTATTTTAAATTGTGTGTGTGAGTGTGTGTGTGTGTGTGTGTGTGTCTCTGTGTTTTATGTATTCTTTCCTCTGTTTTATTTCTTTCCAGAACCTGGCATAATGTAGGTTAATAAATATTTTTTATATAAAAATAAAATAAAAAGTGACATACATTTAATGTAAAATTTATTTAATGTTTAGTGTCTTTAATTTTAACATCAAAGGACACTTTCTCTTGGAAACAGGAAAGCTGAAGTTGTTTTTCTGCTGTTGCTTCATGTTGGATGTGGTGGTGGATTGTATCTACATAACTGCATACATCTAATTTTTTCTTGCCATCGGCTTCAATGACACATATTGAGAAAAGTTCTGGGAGCTCTGGAAAAATCAGGAATTGCCTTTCTCTCTGGTGGGGACATTCAGGTGTCCAGCATTCACCTTGGGAGAAGATTGATGTGTTTCACAAAGTAGCATGAAAACTGGGTCTAGTTCTCACGTGGTCCTATGAGCAGATAGCGAGGTCACACGTCAAAAAGACGTGACCTCTGTGTCTCTAGTGAGAACAGGACAGATGTCTGACCTCCAGTCCTGGCAGTTAAGTCAGCCCCTTTTGGGTTGCACTGTTGGTTGCATCATTCCTTCCTAACAAGGACAGAGATGCACAAACTATTTAAGTGATGAGACTGAACTGCATAAGCAATACGAACCGTCATTTCACTGCTGCGTGGCCAAATGGCTACACATTAGCATATGCTTTTACAGTTTCAGAAATGATATAACCACCCTTCTGGTGGATCAAACAGTTACTATTGCTAGTGAAAAGCGGGGGGGGGGGGGGCAGGCATGCAGAAAAGCCATCTTTCCTTTGGAACAACTGCAACGTGGCAGAGTGCATTGCAGTTGTAGTGCCCTTGCCAGGCAGGAGCTTGTGCCGCGAAGTTAGCTCCCCAGCCTGTAGTGCCCTTGTGGCAGCCCGGCAAGTTAATACCGCTGCAAGTGCCCTCTATTTCTAGGAACGGATGGTGGCACTGGAGGAGCAGAGCTCCATGCTCAGTAACGGGAGCAGCGAGCCAGCCATCAATCTGAGCAGCTCCCAGTCACCTCCTGTATGAGCCACATGGGACAGACAGCAAGCAGAGTTTTCCATAGGTTGCCACCTCCTCTGGAGATAAACGGAAACTGCAAGCCAATCAAGGTCAATGAACAGATAATAAAGACAGGAATTTATCACTGTATTTGTCTTTAGGTTCTTCCAGCTGTAGGTTGCTAAGGTATGGCTGGCTATTATAACTTAAGGTTTGAAATGTATTATTCTTTTTTTTTTTTTTTTTTTGTTTTTCTCCGGTACCGGGAACCGAACTCACGACCTTGAGCTTGCCAGGCAGGCGCTTTGCCGCTGAGCTAAATCCCCAGCCCCTTTCTTTTTTTTTTGAAACGTATTATTCTATCTCCTCTATTCCTAAACACACTCATCACCCCCACAGATGTGTGTGTGCTCACGCACCTCCATTTGTCATTGTAGCTAGTGCTTAATCTAGATATTGGAAATACAAAGATGCAAAATGTCCTGGCATGTTACCAACTTATATCTGAGAGTACAGATAGAAGGTCACTATTCTCAGGAAAGTGCAAACAGACACGACCTCCTTGCATGGGTCTCAGATCCTGATCATCAGAGGTGGGTTTCCTGAGGAACTGGACTGTTACAGGTGAAGAACAAGCAGCAAAGGCACCATGGAGGGGGCTGCACTGACAGCTCAAAGTGCAGATTAGGCTCTTCTGTCTTTTATCACATAGCCGTGACAGCAGTCACTCAGCAGTGGTCACATAGCAGGTAGCCATTTTGTGAAGACAAATTAGCCTCCAGCATGGCAATCAGAAAGTCAGAATCCCAATGGAAAGTCAAATTCTCATTTGGAAGCCTTAGAAAATGATTGCTTAACAGTGATGGGGAAGTTCAGGGTCAGCTTTCTCATCAAGTCTTTCCTAACTGCAGTCCTAGGTTGTCTTACTCATGGAAATTTCTAACATAATCAGATCTAAAGGCTAGGGATGTAGCTTAGCCACATATTGCCTGCCTGGCAAGCATGAGGTCCTGAGTTCGGTTATTGATTAAAAAAAAAAAAAAAACCCAAACAACAAGAAAACCCCCCAAAACTGTTCTAGTTCTATCTCTGTTGTGCAGCATGCTTCTGGGGTCTGGCTGTCATCTTCCTTTGATAAACTGGCTTGGTCTAGTTATTTTTTATGCTAAGAATTACTGCTAGACATAGCTTAATGTTCCCACTCTCCAGTTGCTAGCCATTTTGATGGAAGTATACCTGTCATGATTTTGACAAACTTTAATTGTTTCCTACACTGTTCTCTAAGATGATCTGTTGCTTTTGTAGCTGGATGGATCCGTGCCATGCCAGGTTGCTCTCTGAGGGTAAACTTGTTTAGTCAGCCCTTTCTCTCTGGTGCCACTGCTGCCTCCACTCCCTGGCAGGGCCTTGTGGACCACACAACCACCGGGCTCTGTGCTCCGATAAGAGTGATCCTTGCTCTTTGCTCTCAGGGAAGGATGGTACATGGGTGCAGTGATGGAGGAAATCTGGTGGGGACCCAGGTCACAGCTATGGTGAGAGTTACACTCTCACACTGGAAGCCGTGCTAAGATCATGGACCCAGCGCAGGCTTCCCCTGACCCATGTGTCACTTGTCCACAAGACTGAGTCACATGGCAATCGGTTAGCAAGTTATACAGCTTTAGGCAAAAAGGTGACGTCATTGAGCTGATGGAGCAAAGGCTGCTGAGGTCTCTTGGTGTCCTCACTGGAGCTGTCAAGATTCCTGCTCTGGCTCCAATAGGTGTGCTCAGTCTTAAGCAAGAATTTTGGTAAGTGGCAGATTGGATAATCCTGATTTTCAACATTTCCTCTGTAGAATGTCAGGCAAATTAGCCTCCATACTGAGGATACCTGTTTTCTTTTGCTCTTTTGGCTAAAAAGTTTTTTTTTTTTTTTTTTTGGTTTTTTTGGTTTTTCTCCGGTACCGGGAACCGAACTCACGACCTTGCGCTTGCCAGGCAGGCGCTTTTGCCGCTGAGCTAAATCCCCAACCCCTGGCTAAAAATTTTTTAAAAGAGCAATTTTAGGTTCACAGCAAAATTGGGAAAAAGATGGTTGTGCACATGCGTAATCCCCCCTGCTATCAACATCTCCTGCGAGAGTTTTATGTTCTTCACAGCTGATGAATTTACAGAATGTATCGCTGTCATCTGAAGCCTGTAACTGACCTTGGGGTCCATTCTTGGTGTTGTATGTTCTGTGGGTTTGGAAGCATGTAGAAGACATGCATTCACCATTGTCATATCATCCAAAATAGTTCCACTGTTTTAAAAATCCTGTGTGTTCTCATCCTTTCCTCTCCCCTGATCTGTTTATTTTCTCCATAGTTTTGACTTTTGCAAAATTTGATATAGTTGGAATCATACAGTATGTGGCCTTTTCAGTTTGGTTTTATTTGCTTAGTGATACGCATTTGTCTTTTCAAACTATACAACTTGATAGCTCATATCTTTTCAGTGCTGAATAATACTACATTGTCTGGATTGCTACAGTTTATCTATTCATTTGCTTCATGCAGGACATCGCACTTCCTTCCATGTCTTGGCAATGATGAGTTAAGTTGCCATAAATATCTGTTTTTGCACAGGTTTTATGTGAACCTAATTTTTCAGCTCTTTGGTGTAGATATTAGGAGCTCTTTTGCTGGACCATATTATAAGAGTATGTTTAGTTTTGTACAAAAGTACCAAACTCTTTTGCAAAGTGGCTATACTTGTTCTTTTGACAACTCCACATCATTTTTTCAATGTCAGCTCAGCATCATCTCCCAGTGAAGCCTCTCTTCACCAAGCGAGAAGCCGCAATTTCCTTTCTACATAAAATTGCCTTGGAAGCATAGTTTTGCATGTAGTTATTTCTATGTAGGTCTCACCTTCTACATTACTAGCTGCCACAGGTCAAATTCAATTGTTATTCATCTTTATATCTCCAGCCCCTGGATAGTACCAGGTATACACATTGTAGATAATCAGTGGCTGTAAATTGAGCTAAACTGACTAATTTAATCAGTGAGGTTTGACAGCTTGATATTATTACTTTAAAAAGAAAGAAACTATGAAATATCAAACCCAGCACAAACCACCTCACCTTTATCATAACTTTATCTCCAATATACAGATTCACACAGGATTTGACTGTGGATAAACTGACACTGAAATCTGGGAATTAGGTCTCTGCACGATTCTGCAGAATGTCTATGAATGGACTCTTGGATTGGCCTGAATATACTTATTTCAAGTTGAAAGCTACCTATACAAGCACAAATGCCTGGGAAGACACCAAGGATTTTCTAATCTCTTTAGTAAAGTGACTTCCTTATGAAACCTGACTTTGTAATCCATGGAGATTATAGTGGCTTAATGAAAGTTAAAAACCAGCATTTACACCCATCTCTTAACAATTTAGCACAAAAGGTTGGCCTTTACTCCAAGATGTTGCAGGGGAAGGGAGGTGATAAGGTATCAATGAGCTGGATATAAAGGAGCCCAATATAAAAGTCTTATTAAAAGAAATCAAGCAGGATAAATTGTGATAACTGGCTAACTGTTGGAATATTTGCAGTGATGTACAGCACAGATACTGATCTCTTCAATTGTTTTATGCACAAGGCTTTCAATTCAGGCTTAGTTTGATATTTCAGATGCTTACTCCACGGTTGAAAGGTGTTCCATATTCATCTGACATGATAATATGCATAATCTGTCAAAGCAGAAACCTGTCATTGCTGCATTTAGCTAAAATAGTGTGAGTTCAGCAGCGAACACGGATGTTTGGAAAATCCTTTGAAGAGCTAGAAGAGTTGATCAAAGCCTTTTGGATGATCTTAAGAGGATGTTTTATGTATTCTCAATTCACAGAGATGGAAGGGGATTCAGATATCATGAGCAGAAGTCACTTGCCCCTGGGAAATGTCCTAGAATACCCTTTGGAGGCTCATAGGTATATATGAGTCCATTCTTTGAAGTTACCTGAGAAAGGAGATTCAATTTTATCAACATTAATCAATTGCAATCCTTGAAAACCTCTAATAAAAGATCTCTCTTACACTGCAATATTTTTATATTATAATATCTCCACAGAGTTATTTTATTTTCACAGTAAGATGAAATAAATCATTCATTATCCTCTTGTTTCATCACAAATACATAGATTTCCCAAGTCACCATCAGGCGTTATTTCAATTCTTTTCTCACTTCTAATGCACAGGTCCTGTTCATCACTGCCACAATCCCTGCAAGCTCCCCAGATCCCCAGACATCAACCTTTGGGGGCCATCAGTCATGGACACACAGGAGCCTGAACAATGAGGTGGTGACTACTTGGTCTTGGAGTGTTATATAGAGCAATGCTTTCTCCCACTTGGATTTACCCTAAGAAATCAAAATTTATTCAAATACCTCTCTTGTGACAGACATAGCTCTGATTTGTGTAGCCTGCGAACTATGCTTACTTTAGATCATTCTGCCAAAGCAAAGTTAATTCACACTGGGGAGGTACAGGAAACAATGCAGGTTCTCAGAGCTTCATTCCCCAAAGATGCTGCCACTGTGACAAAAGACAGCAGATGAAGACTTCATGTGTTTGTTATATCTGGGGCTTTTGACAGGATTTCCTCTACCACCACTGAAGGACACGAAGTCCATCAGAGAAAATCCATTAGTCAGGCCAGGGGACAGATTATCACCCAGGAAAAAATCCCAGCTCCACAAATTATTAACATTGGGACTTTGAGAAGCTACCTAGCTTCTGTGAACTTGTATTTCCTGATTTATGATATAGGAATATTAATGAGTGCATTACAATATTTTTACAAGGATTAGGTGAGATAATGCAGTCAAAATGCTTAGCAAATGATAGCTATTATTGTTTTATACAGTTGCATATTTGCCACTTATAGTTTTCTAGGAATGGAGTCACTGCATTTAGGTCCTTATTTTGTATTTATATCAGATGACCAAGATTCTTCTTTTATCTCAACTGAAACCAGACCAGTTTCAACTGGCACGGTTGTTTTAACTGACTTTTCCCCATGTCTTCTAGGGACAATAGAAAACTTGCTCCTGAACTTTTTAGTAAAATATTTGAATAAAAAGTAGGCAACTCACAAGCTATGTACACATTCTCCCAGGTAGTCTGTAATTTCTTTCTCGAAACAATGTTACTGAGCACAGAACAAGTCTCAGAGACATCCTGGAAGACACCTGGAACCATAAATGGGGAGCCTGGATCCTCACATGGCCTTTGCCTTCCTACTCTGCTATGCTGTCCCAAGACACATGCTCAGCCTTCACTTTGCAGCATAAATAACGTCATCTTCGACCACAGTCCATGTAATATGTAGTCAAGGTGATATACAATCCTGATAAGGACAATAAGTCAAGAACATCATCGTAGAAATATAAACCATGTCACCTACTCCAGTTGCTTTCTGGAATGAATACTAATGACGATGATGCTAGGTTACATGTGAAAAGTGTGTTTTAGGCATGAGTGGAAAATAAACCAATGATTAGTAGTGGGTCCAAACTACTTTAGGTTTGGTTAGTTTTGGCCAGGTTAGAAGGATTAATATTTTCTATATAATCACACCTTTACTTACAGGTTTAACAGGCTTTAACTCAACATGATCCTGGTAGTAGGAGTGTGTATCAAGTCCACCTATGAAATCAACTGAAAATATAACAGCCCAAGATGAATAAATGTGTAAATAAAAATACACATGATGCTAAATGTTCAAATAGAATACATAAGAATAAGATTAATAAAAACATTTGTTTCCTACAAAATGGAAAATGTGTATTTAGTATAAAGGACTACTAAAATATTTTCAGTGATCAAAAAATGGGCAAATCTTAAGAAACACAAATAACCTGGGCTCTTGGGATGAGAAAAATCTGGTTATTATTGGCCTCGTTAAAAAATGAAGTAGCATTAAATAGTATGAGATTTTAAATAATGCACTTACCAAGAAGCAAACAGACGTGCTTTTCCCCCCGTACACCAAAAGATATACTTTCTCTACTTGTTGCCAGAATCCAGTTTTTTCTTTTTTTTTTTTGGTTTTTCTCCGGTACCGGGAACCAAACTCACGACCTTGCACTTGCCAGGCAGGCGCTTTTGCCGCTGAGCTAAATCCCCAGCCCCCAGTTTTTTCTTAAGATTATTATATTCCTTGCGTCATTAGAAGGCTTTGAAGAAGTCATATCCTCTATCTCCATATCTTTTGCTCTGTAGCTATCCCTGAGAAATAGGTATCTAATATTTTCAAAGTTTTCATGTTTTCCCTGATAACATGAAATTTGCCTTGTAGTCTTCATAGACTTGGTATTTTTTGTAAGAGTTGTTCTAATTTTTGTTTGACTAAAGCTTTGATTTTTTTTGTTATTAATTCTTTAATTTGTTTCTCCTTTCTGTAGTCTATTAAAATACTAAATAACTTAAATCAAGCTTTGAATGTGATGAATGATTACACTTTAGTATTAACAGGTATATAGGCACATGGGGACACAGAACTCTCAAGGGTGTGTGGTGTGTGGTGTGTGGTGTGTGTGTGCACACATGCACTAAGATACACAATACATAAATATTGTATCACATCCTCAGTTTAAGGCAGTCATTTCAGCAAACTGTAAATCAGCCTAGAAGTTCCATTGAATTTTTGGCTAGTTGCAACTAATTCTGGTCAATGTCTGACATACTCCATTCTTTTACTTTCTTTGGAGGACCTGAAATAAGGCTAGCACAATAGAAGCTTCACCAGCTCAATGAATAGACATGAACTTCTGAGGCTTTTCAGTGAGCAGGTAAGATCATCTCCAGGCTACCCTCTGAACAGCAGAGACACCTGAGGCTGATCCTTTGCTTTGTAAATCAAGTTTATGGTTAGGGGTAGAGAAATATATTCAGTATTATTATTTTTATATATTTATTTACAACAGTCTTCAATGTTTCTTGGTATAGTTAGTACATTTGTAATTGTTGACATCTAAATGGACTCTGTTAACCATGGTATCATTGAGGAAATAATTCTCCCTATTTTTGCCGGTAATCACCTAGAAACTTCATGAAATAAATGATATGCATAATTTATTTTAGCTCAAATGTTTTTCCAGGTACTGTCATTTTTCCTCCATATGGGTATTTTTTTGGAAAAATTTTATAAGACAAAAATAACATAAATTTTATCCTTGTGTAATTGTTGTTACCAAACACAGATGCTACAAAATTTTAGGCCTTTTCATTCTGTTGAAGAATGTATAAATTACCCAGTTAGAACAGGAGCTCCACCAAAACCAAATCCTGTGAAAACTTGCTCTTATTTTTATCCTCTTTTACTTTTGTGAAGATACAGTTCAATGTTTTTCTTTTTAAAGCTTTCAATTATTACAATTTACTAACAGCTTTGAAAGCTGGCTTTTTTCAGGTGTTTTGTTTGTTGCATGTTGTATTTAAGTTTTCAATAAATCTTTAATGAAATTCACTTAAAATGTAGATGATTCGCTGTAAAATACTCATAACCATTGCTGGAAACAGAATAATTTTCACAGAATTTGTCAAGGCCTGATTGATGAAGACCGAGAGAGAGAATGTATTCTTCCATGCTGATTTTCTTTTTGCTTTCAACATCAGCATCACTATAAAAGTATTTATTTATTTACTCAACGCATTTGTGTATACATATGTATGTAAAGTTTGAAAACTAGTTTCTATTCATTGGTAGAATAATGCCACTTTAGTGTTCTGCAGTTATAAATTGTCTGTGTACCTGAATTCCAAACATATTTCTGCTTCATAAATTTCTTAAATTAGTAAGAATATTATATTTTTGGAATTTTGTACTCATATGTTGTGATCCACCAAAATTTGTATCTGTATTATTTCCATAAAACAATTAACAATAAACAATTAATTAATAAACAATTAACTTATCTTTAGTATTTAATTCTTAAACGAGTTACTGGCATTTAAAATGATGCCAGAGTTTTATATTGGACAAAATGAATATCTAAAAGTTTGCTCTGATGCCATGAATTAGATTTTTAAAGACTGAGTAAACATCATTATTGAAAATAATGTTTGAAAGCATGTGATGAAATGATATGGTACAACCATTATAAATGAATACTATTATTTCAACCCTGAGAAACTCTTTTTCCACTAATGGATCAGCACATTGGCCTGAGCTGCAGGGAGTTCTCTCTCCACCCCTCAGCCATGGTCTGTTGGGAAACTGCAGGTGACAGCTGGAGCTTCAGGTAGTTTCCCCCGCCTCCGCCTGACAATGGATGGCGTGGGGCACCTCCAGCACCTCTGCCAGCGCTCCTTTATTGTTTAGTGATCAGCCTGCAAACTACTCTTGGGAAGGATTGGTGTGTTTTTTTTTTTTTTTTAATTATTTTGGCACCTGGAATAGAACTCAAGACCTTTGCACTTGCCAAGCCAGTGCTGCCCTGCTGAGCTACGTCCCGGGCCCTGCAAATTACTCTTTAAAGGAAGGTGCTAGTTATGTTGTGCCTTTTAAGCTTTGTAGGAATGAGAATTATTGCTGATTTTCTCACACGGTAAAATGAGAGTTTGTTCATTGTACACGTACCTCTCTGCCTTGGTGTGACAAGCTTGCAAAATTAAAGAAGGAAAGGTTTTTGGAGGGAAAGATGCTTGATGCTGCCTGCATCATATTTTAGATTCTCCCCCTCTAACTATTAATAATAATATTTAATTTTGCAAATGAAAAACAAAATCTAGGACAAAGTCTAAACCAGACATGATGCTAGGCCTATCTGTGATGTTCCAATTAACTAAGACATATGGTCACCTTAGCCAAGGGCATTAAAAAATGAGCATAATTTGCTCTGGATATCAGAATTTTTAGAGGCTTGCAAAGATGCCACATGCAGGCTGTTATGGTTGATACACTGTGCCAACTTGAGAAGTCTAGAAGCTTAACTAAATAACTCAGAAGTTCTACATCTTGTGGTGTACAGGACATGTCCTTACCTCTCTAAGATATTGTTCATTGTGTCAACTAGAGAAGTGTAGAAATTTAACTAAGTGACTCAGTTGGGGGCCAGGGTCCTCACTTTATAAACATCCTGAGCCTGTGCAAGAGGAGGGCACGGAGATGGTGTGGGTGAGTAGCAGGCATACAATATAAGAGGAATAGAGGCTTGCTTCCCAACCCCCTTTTTGCTCTTGTTGCATTTTCTCTCTTCTGCTGCCTTGAACAATTGTTATGGTTTGTGTCTAGATGTGCCCCAAAGCCTCATGCAATCATGGGGCCGCCTTCAGGAGTTTTTGATTGACTCATGATCCAATGCTGGGATTATGGGTGTGAGTGCTACACCCACACAAGGGTGGGAAGCCTGCATAAAATATAAAGGAGGGAAAGATGCTTGCTCACTGCTGCTCCTCCCTTTTTGCTCTTGTTGTTTTTGTTGTTTTCTACCAACGCCATGAACTGTTGCCCTCTGCCGTGTGCCACCCTGCCTTGGAGCCAGCTGCTTACAGACTGAAACCTCCACAAACTATGAGATAAAAAAACCTTTCCTTCTTTAATTTTGGGTGTCATTTGTCTCAGCAACAAGGAAAGAGTAACTAAGACACAGGCAATACTTCAACTATCAAGATTTTAGAACTAGGCAAATCTACAGGAAAAAATCTATTAAAGAAGAATAATTAAATAACAGATAATAAAGAAAGTGAAAATATAAGAACCCTTTAGCAAGACATAACAGTGAGGCTATTTGGCAACAGAAGCCCACAAACCCACAGATAATTTTGTTTTCGTATGTTAAAAAAAAATAGTTCATTATATATGTACAAAACTTTCCATTTGCTAGAGTAGGACAATAGTTCAAGTAAAGGTATAAATTGAGGTATGAATGAAGGGTGCGGTTCAAGAATTAATGTTTTATTTAAAAAAAATAATGCCAATGTCAAATACTTTAAAAAAGGAATTTTTTTAAAAAAGCAGACTTAGTGGTGCAGACCTGTACTCCCAGCACTCTGGAGGCTGAGGTGGGAGATCATCATGTTTCAAGGCCAGCCTGGAATAAGTGAGATTCTGTCTCCAAAAATTAAATAAATAAATAAGTAAATAAACAAACAAATATACTAAATTTTAAAAAGAGACTTAATAGCTTTTAAATAATTTTGTAGAAAAATTATCATATTATACTGATAAGAAAGTAAGGCAGCTGTGCATTTTCAGGAGAAAGAAGCAGCTGAATTAAGTTGTGGAAATAATGGATGCATTTCAATGACACATAGGAAGGACTAGGAGAGACGCACAGAATTCCAAAGGTAGTAAAAATGGAGGTTTAGACTGGAAATGTTCTGCAAGATCTTCAGTTGTATAGCAAGAAGACTGCATGGAATCTGCTGTAGAAAGTCCTGGAATGGCAGAGATGGGGACACTGAAAGAAGCATCCAAGCAAGCTTGTGGGACACTGAAGTTGAATTCTGTGTATTCTGGCTAATAAGGCTTGCAAGTGTGAGATATATCTTAGGAAAAAATTAGCACCATTAAAGAGTTATCATCCACTATTCAGAAAACTTTGTTTGAACACACTGCACCATTTTTGTCGCTGTCACTGTCACTGTTAACACCATTTTTGGAAACTGAGGTGTTATCACCAAAAATTCCATGGGTGAAGTCGCGCCAGAAAAGTCTTTTGTTTGCAGTTCTTTCAAATGCATTTCCCAACAGCCTGTCATGCAATTTCTTGTAAAATAATTCTGCTTGCCACTGAATATCTTTGCCGTTACTAACACTAACCATCAAAAACTTCTGACAGGGGTCCCTACCCAACTGAAGGAATCAGAGAACTGGTCTAGATATAAAGCCACATCTACTGCCTACATAAAGACTTGCTTTCTACTTGTCAAAACACACAATCAATTGCAACTTCTCCAAGCATCTATAGGACACTTTGGGCTATGACAAAGTTTCCATTCCTGCTACTGACTCAATCCCTGTTCAGTCACTGATAACTGAATGAGAGAGAAAGAGAATATAAAGCAATTGATTTCTTCTCACCCTATGTGTGCAGGACAGAGCATGTCTAAGGAGGCTGGTTGTCAACCAGCAGCTTCATATGAGGAATAATTCACTCCATGTCATGTGAAGTTGGAGATGTAGTGCTTTGGGATCATGGGAAGAAACGCCAGAGGTCTGAGAGTTTCTCTGTGCTTCTCAGAGACCACTGAAAAGTGAATAGTTCCCTTTGCCCATGGAGATATTCCTGGTGCTTGGCATAAATCCAGAATTGGTATGTGGATCCTTCTCTGTAGGCTAGCGTTTATTTGGCACTACATTTACACACATCTGTATTATCAAGATTCTGCTAAACTAGAAGTTCAAAACAGATCCATGAAGACACAAACTACTAGGGTTAGATTAGGGAAAGGAGATTAAAATAGGGCTAACAGATACAAGCTCTTTCATCACCTAGACATCACAATAATTATACTTCTGATTTTATAAAGTATAACAACTTTGAATTTAATTCACTTTTCATTTCTGAGTCTTAATCACACATGTTTGATTTCTAACTGAAACATTTCAAAATTTGGTAAGCGTTCTTTGTTTTATCCTGGAAAAGTTGGTTTTAAATAATAAAATACTTGTAATACTCAGAAAATCGTATCATGCAAAATAGCAGGCATTTCTGTTTACCACTAGAATTAAATAAATGTGAGCATTTTGCCATATTTTGCTCAAACTTCCTTTTAAGAAATGTGAGTCAGAGGTAAAGGTAAAGCTGTCTCCTCTGTCCTCTCGACTCGATGTTACATAACTGGCCGGTTGTGTTGAATTCCAGCTTCGCTACTTACTGGCTTTGGGACCGTGGGAAGACGATTTAACTTGTTTTGTAAGTGTGCTGACATGGGCAAGTTGCCTGCTGTGGTTACCTATCACTGCACAACAAACCACCTAATCATAGTGGTTTGAAACACCCATCAACACTTATTTCACTCATGAATCAGCAATGTGAGCATAATTCAGCAAGAAAAACAAGTTAAATTTAGCAAGAAAAGCTTGTTTCTTCTTGCCAGTGTCTTGGGGTACTTTTACGGGAGGTCAGAGGAGCGCTTCCAAGGTGACTCATCCGCAAGGCTAGCAAACTGGTGCAGGTTGTTGGCTGCTTTCTCGGCAACTGAGGGCTGGGGTCTTTGATGCTTACCACACCAGCTCCTCCATGTGGCCTGTACTTTCCGACAGCCTGTCAGTTGGTTTAAAATCCTGGTGACCCAAGATAGAGAGCTAAGCAGAAGCTGTGTTGTCCTTTTAACCTTTCCTAAAAAGTTACACAGAGCCACTTCCACCAAACACTACCAGGACAGTCACCAACCCGAAGTTCAAGGGAAGGGGACAGAAATTTCACTTCTTGATGAAGAAGTTAGACAAGAACTCTTGTGACAATTTCTGGTAAATTAATTCATCTGCAATGGTTAAAAGTGACTATTACAAGCTTACGATGAGGAGTAATAAGAAAATGTATACAACGCCTATGATAGTGTCTGACCACTCAAATATATTAGTTTAATATTAGTTTTCATCTTTATTTTACTAGAATTAAAATAGTTGATCTTCCACTCATTTTTTTCTGAAAGCATATGTTATTGCACTGTAGATATATCAGCCTGTGTTTGTTCTATGAAGGAAGCAGGGGTGGGGATTAAAAACGCTAGGGTTTCACAAGTATTTAGTTATGGCTCTTTACTTTTAGGACAGAGATACCTTTTATAATCTTATGAAACTTATGGAATCCCTTTGTAAAACAAAGTACATCTACATTCATTAAACATTTTCCTTATTTCGCAGGAAATAAGTGCCTTGTATCCATGGACCCCAGATTATGAACCTCAGATGTAGAGTTTAGCCTTTACCGCTGATACACCCAGTGCTGACTCGTGCCATTCCAGGGAGCCCTGAGCGCTCCTTCATGCCCTGTTGACCTGTATTCACCAAACAACCAGAAGGCAGGGGTTTGGTTTCAGATTCAGCTCTCATATAGGCTGCCTTGTCACTGAACTGAGAAACAAAGCTCTGCAATATTGCATTTAGCACAGAAAAAAAGACCCAGGAAGATAAGAACCAATTAACATATTTATTTTTTTTCTTATTGCTGAGGATCGAACCCAGGGCCTCAAACATACTAGTCAAGCTCTACTGCTGAGCTACACCCCTAAGCCAGCACATTTACTCCGCACTTACTTTCTGGTCTGTCATTGCTCCTGCTGTCTAATTATCAGGCCTTTCTAGTAGGCACTTATTTTATGTAAGTTGTCAAATTCAGCAATAAATTCTTAGGGAATCATTGCTCAGGGCTTGAAGAACTCAACTATTGGGATGACTTCATTGTGATGTACTTGTTTTGTGACGTGAATTCATACCAAAAAGCCTGGGGTGAAGGCCTGCCATCAACTTAGTTCACGTAGAGAGGGATTTTCCTGTGCCCCATTACTAATGAGGGCTTTTAAAGAAAGGCCAGTTATTTCAGAGGTAGCTGGCAACTAAATTCTGCCAGTGTTAGTAGGGAGCAAGCTTCTCTGCAGTGGCACTAATCTGCTGCTGTCTGCTTTCCAAAGCACCTGAACTCTCAGAAAGCACAACCTGCTGTGCCAAGCCACAGGCTTCTGTTGGGTCAGTCACCGCACACTGAGGGGTTACAGGTGCCAGGATGTGTCTGTCGGGCACAGGGGCCTGGGTGATGCCTTAAAACACTGATCAATTGCTGACACAGTGTGTGGGGGGTAGTGGTGTAGGAGGGGATGGTTGGGGTTGTGCTGCCCCCAGCCTGAAAGAACTGTGTACCTTGGGAGTCATCCAAGCCGGTAGATGGCATGCACATGCCAACTTTATGACTTGACCTTGTTGCTCGCTTTATGGCTAGGAAGTTTCTAAACTCCTCCACTCTTAGAAGGCTTGTGAAATAGAAGAAAGGAAACCAGTGGGACAGAGAGAGGTTCCATGACACAGCAGCTCCGGCTGTAAGAAGAGCGTGCTGTTTCAGAGGCTGTATTATCCCGCTTACAGTTCTCCAACATTACATTTTTACTTCCTCTTCTTTGACAATAGCCATGCAAAGTAGACTCTTTGCACTTCCATCGCGTCTCTCTCAGCCTCAGGTATTAATATGTAGAACTGATACAGCTGAATAGATCTTGACTGCTGTTTGGTATGGGAAATACTGACAGCCATCCCCCAGAGCCCGGAGAGGCTGGAAGCAGTCCCAGCTCTGTCTCCGGCTCTTCCCAAACCTGAGTTGTGTGGAGGCAGGCAATTAGACCTGTGGTCTTCCAACTGGGGTATGTGTGCCCCAAGTGACTGCAAGACCTCCTAAATATGTACAGGATTGCACACTGGTTGTCTGTTGCTATCATGGAATATCTGAGACTGGATAGCTTGCAAAGAAAAGGAGTTTAGTCAGCTCATGATTCTGGAGGCTGGAGAGCCCAGGACATGGTAGCAGCTTCCAGCAAGAGTTTTTGTACTTCCTCTGAGCCTGGTAGAAAAGCAAAGGACAAGTGAAAGCACTGGGAAGAAAAGAACTGGGGTTGGGGAGTTGACCTGCTTTACAAGAACATTCTTTCCTGAAAAAGGCATTAATTCGTAAGCACTTAATCACCACTTCATGGCCCCATAATAGACAGCTAAGTTAGACAGAAATTAATATAGTCAAAAGGGGATTGCACTATCAAGGAAGACAGCACAAAATCAAAACTGTGGCTAGTGGCAAATCTGAAGAGAGTCAGGGCTCAAGATGGAAAGCTATAGGCAGGCCTGCATGTCTCCCTGGAGATAAACAGCAAATTGAGATTATACTGTAATTAGCACAACCTGGTCCAGTGAGCCCAGAGAGGGATCAGATGCCTAGGCGGGTGACCAGAGCACCTGGACCCATCCCTTCCCCAGAATGGTTTCGTTCTTTCCAAGCATCCTTGCTACATGAGTCGTTTCCCTGTTGAATCAGTATTAGCTACCGGCTGTACTTATAACCCTATAAGTTGACTGTAGTTTGACTCACACTGTACCCATGTTGTGACATTGCTCAAAAATTACCCATGAAAAAAGGCCATGGTGGCAGCTCATTTGGTCCTCCGGGAATCCAGGTGCTATTCTTTTTCCCCTCACTTCCATAAAACTCTCCTAGCTTCCTACTTTGATTTGCAACTTCATTCCTCAATTGAGACCACGAACTCAGGCACACCGACATCTAACATGTCGGGAGGTATACTTCTGTATCAGCCCCATCCCCCAACACCAGCACCACGGTGGCCAGCAAATGTCAATATGAGTTTTGGAGGGGACAAGGTTTAGTCAAACCATAGCAATAGTTGATCATAAGACTCTTTATTCCAAAATTAACATGCCTTGAAAAAGTACTATGGCCGTGCTGGTTCTTAGTTCTCTCATCCCAGTCCACTGTTATCTTTTTCTGTTTTGCAACAACATTTATACTACACCTTCTTCCTCCCCAAGCTCAAAATTGCGGCTGGGGGAGGGAGCCATTGGGGGATTATGTCACTTGCCAGTGTGCCCACGTGACAGTTTCTTTCACTTTTCCCTTAACTTTTTTGTTTTTTTTCCAGTACTGGGAATCGAACTCACGACCTTACGCTTGCCAGGCAGGCGCTATGCCACTGAGCTAAATCCCCAGCCCCTCCTTTAACTTTTGACTGGTACTGATTTTATCCTTCGTCTCCCTTCCTCCCCACCACACTAGCAGAAACCCTGAGGGGAGATCTCTTTGTCTTCTCTTAGTATTTTAAATCAGTCACTAGAATTCTTTGTAGATAATACATCTCCTCTGGGCAAAGTGCACAGAATGCCTTTTGCCTATGTTCTACTGAGCATTATTCCTTTAGATACGGCGATATGCTTATTTTGGTTTTTCTCGGAGGAGGTCCGGACCTTGCTCACTTTAGTATGTTGCCTCTGATTTGACAAAGAACTTGTTGCACCATCCCTATAGGGATGCTTTGATGATAATAAGTACCTAGTACTCCTGCGGCTGACTCATGGCTCTTTGTTGCGAGTTGTGCCATCTTTACAAAGATGCCTGTGACAAGCCTACTCCTATTTTTCGCTTTTCCCCTCTGTTAGCCCAGCACACACATACCTTTGAATGTTGATTTTCTCATATTGGGAAAAGTATTTTTTTTCCTTTCCTACTTTAGTGTTCATCTTGAATAGTATATTTTCTATTCTCTTAAGAGTTTCTCAGCTTTTGAAAGCTACATGATTATGCTCTATTTCACTACAGTGAGCATGTCTTTAACCCTTCAGTTAATCTTCATTTATAGCTTGGTAACTGGATAGAATGGCTGCTTATAGCTATCAACTATAGCTTGGCTTTCCTGGGAATCTTTTCAAATTTTTTGTAATTTTTCAATTTTGTCTGTTCAGATTCATTGCTGACTGAAGGTCTCTGTGTCACAATAGCTGGGCTTATCTGGAGAAAATTTTATTGTCAAAAAAAAGAGTTTTGAAAAATTCTGAACACACATTTCCCTTTTCTGTTTTTGGTGCTATCCTACATTTTTATTTGGTTGTACCTCTAACTTTTGTCCCTTTTTTGAGTTGACCCGTGAAAGCAGAGGTTTTCTATAATCATTACTGACATTTTCTTCCCACTTTAAAATTTTCTGAGTTAGTAATATTTAAATCATGAGACAACAAATTTCTAGACTCTTTTTGGGTCAATGAAGCAGAATAGGGTGGCTGAAGGGAAAAATAATGTCCAAAAGGTAGAGGTTTAAAACAATTCTGAGAATTTTCTAAACAACTCTAGACAAACTCTTTTCCCACGTAATATTTTTTATAGTAATCCAGTCTTTTCCCTATGAATTTTTATCATTCTTGTTTGTGTCTACCCAATATATTACTTTGCTCTATAAACCAAGCGACAAACACTTGTTGACTTGAGGTCTCTGTTCAGTTCCCTTTTACTGTCTGCTTCCACAATTTTGGACATTTCTCCTCTGAAATATTTCTTAATAGGCCCTATTATTACTTTTGCATCTCCTTTTGTAGGATAATCTCCATCTAAATGCCATTTCTTCACTGAGCTCTATTTTGTAGATCCTTTCCTCTTTCTACGAAGTACTGTTCAAAAAACTTGAATTTGACCATATCATTCCCAAGATTAAATCCATTCATTAGCTCCACATTATCCAGCAGAGCTTGCCAAATTGTGGGCCTGAGTGGGTACAGATGTGATAAGCTAGCTGCTCCCCCACACCCTGGTATATGTGTGTGTGTGCTGAGTAAGGCTTGGGATAGATAGCCCTGTGGGACAGTTGTTTGTTTCTAGAAGAACAATTGATGTATCAGAATGCCTGTAATATTGGGATTCTGTGAATGTCAAATATGGAATACAGAGGACACTCGAGTTACAACTGGCCTGATATATGAACAACTTGGGTTACGACTGGAATATTAGTTTTGCTCTTTCTGCCAGGAATGCTCTTCTCCTGGTCCTTTGCTTCACAGGCTCCTTTACATCCATTATGTCTCAGCTTAATGCCATCTGCTTCAAGAGCTCTTCCCAGGCACATAGGCACACTCCTGTGTTTGCTGCATGTTGGAATGTCCCATTTCCCCTTGAATGATAGAACGCCTGTGGCTTCTACTCAGAGGTCTTCCCCTCAGGCAGCCCTTCCCTGACAGACCCTCTTGGATTTTCCTCACCGCTTCATGACTCAAAGGCACTTAAAATCCTATTTTCAAGTTATGTGATCCCCTTAGCTCCAGGGAATAGCTGAGATGCAGACTGCTGTGACACTGTGGGGCCTCTCTTAAACCTGGTTTCCAATCCTTCCATGCCTGTCTGTGTTCTGTGGGTGGGAAGGGGAAGGGGAGTGTTACAAGTGGGAGTTTTAGGGCCAGGCCAGGGCTTCACACTCTGGAATTCAATCTCATGGGGTATCTAAAGGCCCAGAAACTGTGACATAGTACAGCTGTGTGCCTGGGAGAAGAAAGAACAAATGGGAATTTAGTCGATACCTAGCCAGTCTCTGACACAAGCATGCACACAGCTACCACCCAATTTCTGAAGGTGGCATGGAATAAATCAGGGTTGGGAAACACTGGAAGTTTTTCAGTTGACTGAACTATAGCAAAAAAATGATATTGAAATACATCAGTAAGCTTAATCTAGACTTTCTGTTCTTTCTATTCTTGCGAGAAAGGGAGAGAGAAAGAGACAGAGATTCTATGAAGAAAAATGTGAACAAAGCAGAAAAGTCAGTTAGGTATAATTTATATACAATTTATAATTAACATACTTTGTATCACATACAGAATTTCATGTTTGGTATCTGAGTTTCGTGAATATTCCTTAGTATTTTATTTAGTTCCAGTTTTAAATATTGCTGCCAGAAAGAGCACTAACTTATTATCTTTTTGTGCTCAATAGATTGCTTAATACAAAGGAGAGTGCTTAATATGCAGATGAGTGTTCCTTACCTTCATGTTCCTTTTTCAAAGGGTTTGTAAAGTACAATCTTCATGAAATATTACTTAGTCTAAGACTACAGATTTTGAGACTACTGCATGCCATTGTTGCTATCTAAAAGACACAAATACTCCTTTTACTCTCTGTTCTTTAAAAGCTTCCACGTTATTGTCTGATTTTCTTCAAAATGTTTTAGTAGAACACTGTAAGTACAAGTTGTGTGCTGCTGATGGCTAGTTAATACTTCAAGGACTTAATGATTAATCATCACTTCAAAAGTAGCTGGAACAAGTGCAGCACAATTTCTTCAGTGTATTTGCATCAGAAATCTGCTCTATTTGCATTAGGACTTAGTCATAGTTCTTAACTGGAAAAATATGTGCTGTTGAAAAGGTGGGGTTGCCTGACAAAACTCAAGAGATGTGATTGCCTGGAAATCCAGAAGAGAAAAATTTCAAGAAAGGAGCAGTAAACAATGACCAAAGCCATCAATTCTAACAAACTTTCATAATATACAAGAGAATTGCACTTTGCGAGAGGGTTTTCAGTGATGATAAGGACCAGCGACCCCAACAGCAGTCAAGAGGTAGAGAATGGGAGGTGAGAAAGAAAACATCTCAGTCTAGACTGCTTTGTAGAAAGGTCTACAAGTGCAAGAAAGAAGCACAAGAGACAGAAGCATTAAATACCCACCAGGTGGGGAGTCAGGAATCATTTACTTTGGATTTTTCAGTTTTGTATAATTATTATTTCTGGTAAGCTGAGGAAAAAGCTAGAGGGAGACAGAACTGCATGGCCAGGGGAGGCGTAAAGAATACTTAATAGTGCAAGAGGCATTAATATGTCAGAGGGATGGAGATGAAACTCACAAAAGTCACAGGGCAAAAAAGAAGCCTCTTGTCTATGTCAAGATGATGGTAATCATGGGTAAAGATAATGGGGAGAGCGCCTTTGAACCCTTAGTAGCCTGTGCTTTCTCGCTTCTATTTTCTTTGTGACATTTGCATTGTAAGTCTTTATGTTGCTAGGGGTGCCGGGTGACAGAAGAGAAGGGTGCCAGGAATCACAGTATATCTTTACTTACCCTTAAAACAAGGGTAGGAGATTTTATTGTCTTTAAAATGAAGATAGGGTGCTCTAAGGCACTGACAGCTCAAATAATTAATTTTTAAGGGATTTGGAGAAGGTGCTGAGTAGGAACAGTGAGAAGATGGCGGGGACATTGTGAAACTGAAATACAGCTGGTGCTGCTCTTGGAGTGACTAGGAGGCTTAGGGACAGACACAGAAATGGGGAATCAGTACCCACAGTATTTCTGGCAGAGCCAGATTAGTTAAAGGACTAAGAAGGGTGGGGGGTAGGGATTAGATATTGATTTAGATTTAAAATAGAAGCACTGAGGATTTCCGCAGAGTAAGGTCCCCTGCTCATCCCCCAGGACTACTAAATTTTAACCACTAATAACCAGGATAAAATCACCACTCAGGGTCTTCATAAAATCCATATAACACATTTTTTTCACTGTGTATTCAGGGTGCCACAGGGTATGAATTATTTTTTAAATTTGTTGCCCTGATTTCTCACTATAGTATCTGGATTCAAAACCCCTCGTCTTCCACTCTATACTACCTGGATGGAACATTCCCCCATCCTTCTCTGTCCATTTAATAATGCACCACTGCACAGCTTGGGTTGTTGGTGATGGTGAGAATCTGTGACTGACACACTGTGTGGTGGACTAACAAATGGTCAACTTGTGACACCCGGCTGGACTGAATCAGTGTGGTTCTAGGTGTGGAAAGCCCCTCTGAGGATTGTTGCCAACAGCATAAAAAGAGAACTGGAGGGAAAGATGGTGTGTTGTTCACTTTCCTGGAGAAGTTTGTCATAGTGCCTTTCCTGATATGAACTTGGCTGTTCTCATCGTCAGAGGAGCTCAGGTCCTCACTGTCACTGAGGGTGGCTATAGTTCTTTTCAGGGCATCTCTGGTCCTTACCTTGAACATTGATTTCTGGCTCATGTGTAGATCCTTCAGCCTTCTGGCACAGATCACTCATCATGCTGTCACAGACTCTCCACCACTGACCTTTGGGCCTTCCCAGTGCAAATCCTTGTTACAGACTTGCGTGAGACGTTATTGTGGGCTCTAGGTTTCCAGTTGGACTTGTGGGGGACATTGCCATGGGCTCTAGGTCTTCAGATGGACTCATGAAGGACATTGTCATGGAATCCTGGGCCTCAGCTGGACTCTTTGAATCTCTAGTGTATGGACAGATTTCCTGCTTTCTTTCACAGTTGACACTGGGTGACTATTATAAAATAATTCTATAAATTATGTGTTCTGTATTAAATCTTTCTTTTTGTAAACCCTGACTACAACAAATTTGGTAGTAGAGAATTAGGGTCATTGTTGTGATTATACCTGACCATGTGGTTCAGAAGCCTTTGAGCATGACTTGAAGGAAGAATTTGGAAAGGTTCAGAGATGTCTGAAAGAGTAGAGCTGGAACGCCTTCAGCTGTTCTGTATGGGAGATTCTTTTCAGTGCTCAGAAGGCCAGAAGGCTGGTGGAAATCTTGGTGAAGACCAGGCTCAGGAGATTTCTGCTGAGAAGAACTCCATCTGTTGTTAGGCTTCACATGATGTGTGTTATATCTTGGCAAAAAGTTTTCTGCTTTGTGCTTATGTCCAGAGACTCTGCCTGAGACTAAGATTAAGTGTGATGGACTAATTAATCTGGCAGAAGAAATTTCAAGGCATTCTGATGTTGAGGAATAACTACTATTGAGGGATTTTAGCCAGATTTATGTTGAGAATCAAGAGCAAAGAGCCAAGAAGAATGATTTAAAATGCTTTGAGCTCAACCAGAAAGGAAACCCCAGTAAAGCTGTGGACTGCAAAGATACAGCAGATGAGATCTTGATTGCTGAGAAGGAACAGAAGAATAGAAAACATGGACTGAGCAAATTGAAAGAAGCAGCTGGACCCCACCCTTTGCAGCCTCAAAGTTGCAAAAGTGAGAGAGAGAGACATTGCTTTGAGAAGAAAGCCCCAGACACCATGTTCCAAAATGGTGGTGGCCCAGAGAATTTGTTCCTTGGAATTTGATTCAGAGTGCTCAGCAATCCAGGCACTCAACCTCTACAGCAAAGAGAAAGGGAAGTCTGGTTACTGCTCCAGCTGGCAGCAGACCTTGGCCTCATTCAATTGGCTTTAGGTGTGTGCAGAATGCAAGATTTTTAGGGTCAGGAAGGTCTCCCCATAGATTTTAGAAGGGCTGGGAGGCCAGGCCATGTGCCCCTCAGAGGACAGTGTGTGAAACTGTGTGAAGTCAAAGGTGCAGTGGAAACCCTGGAAGTTTGGAGAAGCCAGGAATGTGAATAGTCTGAGGAAAGCTGCAAGGACAAAGCAGAGTAGACCTGAAGCCATGGGAGGTACAAGCACAAGCAGTATCATAGGGGTGGAGACACCTAAGCCCTTTGAAGTTCACATCTTGAGACAGATTACCTTGGATGCTGAACATGGAACTATAGGACTTAATGTTTGCCCTGCTGGATTTTGGATTTGCTTTGGTCCCATTCCTTTGTACTTCCCTGTTTGTAAATTTTGGAACAGAAATGTCCACCTTGTGCTATTGAATTCTGGAAGTATTTAACTTTCTTTTTGATTTGTGCAGGGCTCATGTTAAGAGTTTACCTGAAATCTCAGTGGAGACTTGGGACCTGGACTTTTCAGCATTGTTTTGTCTATTAGGATCTTGGCAACACTTGGAGATGGACTAAATACCTTTTGCATAAAGGGATGTGCATGAGACTTTGGGGGGCCAGGTGCAGAATGTTATGGTTTGTGTCAGTATCTCCCCAAAGCTTCATGCAGTCATGGGGGGGCAGGCTGCTTTTGAGATGGCTGAATCTAGAGTTTCTGATTGATTCATAGTGCAATACTAGGATTGCAGGTGTTGTGATTAAAAAAATGAGTTGCCAGGCTCAGAGAATCTATTTAATAATATAAATTTAACCAGTATTTCTTTATCAAATCCAAAGTGAAAAGAACTTTTCTTAGCTCTAGGGTTACAGCAGAAGACAAGCCAAAGATCCTGCTTTTATAAATCTATTCTTATGGAAGCTTATTAAGTGTAATTCTGTGTCAGACCTTTCTCAGGAAACTAGAGGAAAGACTTGGGGCTCCAACTCTGAGCTCTGGTGAGGAAGATGAGGAAATGTGCCTTCAAGGCAATGACTAGAGAGTTGCTAAAAGAAAGTCTACTCTCTGAAAACCAGTAGCTTCTTAACTTTAGAGTGGGCAAACACCAATTCCTTTGACATGTCAACCATGACTTCAGAAGCACTCTTACCCAAGTCTCATACATTTTTCCACCTTTCATGCTCACCACATTCTGCTGTCCCATCACTCTTAAATATCTGCAGTGCAAGGGGCACTGAACATGGGGAGCTTTCTATTCTGAGAATCATCCAGGCCTCTGTTGTGTCCTTCTCCTGACCTTGCAATCAGCACTTCTTGGAGTCTTCTGCATTTATTATAAATCAAGGAAAGAAAATTTGGAAATTAACATTCAAGTTAGTTAATTTCTTTTCTGTTCACATTTCTAGGACATTTTTAGAAGGAGATAGGTTTTTTTAAAAAATTATAACTCATAGCATTATTTTGGTATCATTGCTTCATCCTCTTAGAAGGAATTCATGGGCAGATAGGCACATACATGAGCCCTAGCCAGCAGGAAGCTTCAAAGGCAAAACAGATACAAATGCTTTTCTAGTAATCATACTTCTTTCCAATGAACAGTTCCCCAAAAGTACTAGCAAGGGTCACATGGAGCTATTTTGAACTTTTCAGTGTAAAATATGGAAACCAGATCTGAGGGGTTCATTTAATTTTCAAAAACTATTAAAGTTGTCAGTATATTTTTCTTTTCTACCATTCAACACAGACAACCCAGACTAGACTGTGGGAGTTAAAAAACAAAACAACAAAATAAACTCCCACATGCAGTTTCAAACTTAATATGAGAAGTAGTGCAGAACAGATCCTTTGAAAAAGCCTGGTGTATTTACATAAGTTAAACACTACTTATCAGCATATTTTGCCTTGCCTCCACACTTCCCTGAATTAAACACATTCTTTTCAGCAAGTCTTAACAAGACAGTAACAAGCTGGCAAATTCATTTGCAGCAGTAGATGATTCACAAATAAGATGTTGACAGGCTTTTATGATTACAGTTTCCAAAGAGCCCAGCCTCACAAAAGTGTACATAGAGATTGATAGATATACAACAATGAAAAAATTAAAAAATGGAAGGAGGAGATATAAATTGGCTTTTTCATTACAACACATGATAAAAGGCATTGACCCCACACTCAGTATTCTACCTGTTGCCAGCGTTTTATTTCACTGTTTTTAACCCGAGATCATAATCTTTATAAGAAATAGTTAGTAAAGACGCCAAGTGGTAACTAAGATGACAAGTGGCTGGAGATGAACATTTCTTAAAGCATTTATTATCTTTCAGATATTTCTGTCTGAAATATTAGTTCCATAAAAGAGGAGAGAAGCAGGGTTGTTATTAATTTTTAAGGCTAGCTGACAGTGTTCAGCCCAAGAACAGGGCTTAATTTTGTGTTTTCATAATGCAGAAATTTTTAGTAATTTGAATAGGAATCAGGTGATAAATGATATATTGTCTATGAAAATACTGTCATATTATATTACATTAAGTTACCTTTCAGGATAAGCTTTCAAGAAATATACATAGACAGATTGGAAAGTTACCAGTATTGTTTTCTTGTTTTGCATTTAGAATTTGGAAAAACAATTCAAAGGACATATCTTCCTGCCTATGATTTGGTAATATCATATCCAAAGGACAGCTGGTTGCTTCATCTAAAAGCTTACTGTTGGCACAAATTGCACGGGTCTATGAGATCACTGAAATTGGCTGTAGACATTACTTTTTGCTCACATCTTCCTTCTGAAGACCCTGGGAAAATTTAATTACATTTTCACTTTGGCTTCCTCCTTCTTTCAATAGAAATGAAAAATTTCCCTTGTTTGAGAATGATCAGACTAAAAGGTTTGAGATTACATTTCACTGTCCTCTTTCTTGCAGCAGATTATCATGTTAAGTTGGGCATATTTACTTTGTATTGAGCACCTAAGGCTCTTTCTGACTCTTAAGTATTATTTGAATTGATGGCAATGTAACTGTTACATCCAGATGATTCTTGGTAACTTAATGTATGGCCCTAATAACAAACACTAGAATTAAACCATTAATAGAATCGGCTGCTAACAGCTGCTTCAATCTCAGTTTGATGAGCATTAAAATAGCTGATTCAGAGATTTCTGTAGAGAAACCTAAGTTAATTGAAGAAATCAAAGTCAATGGGACTACACTATCTCCTAGTAGCAATACAATCTACATCCACTGACATCAGTATTTTAAAAGTGGGCTGACAGAAGGTCAAAAAAATTTACCTGTCTTAGATGAGCCTTTTATTTCACATGTCATTTTGTGTTTCCCAGTTTTACTTAAAATCACAGGTCTTAAAGAAGTCCTTTCTATTTTACTCTATCGGATAAAAGGAGACAAATGATTACTTTGCCTTTTGTCCCAACATAAGGTAGGACAAGTTACTGGCATCTACTCAGAGCCTCCCATCAGTTTAGTGAGGAGAAAAAGAACAAGGACTGCCCTTTGTCGGGGTGGGCTTGGGGGGATACCTACTCTAAAGTACTTCATAGGAAATCCAGCTGGGATTTACCAATGTATCAGTTTTTCAGGTATACAGTTAGCCTAAATCCTGAAAACTTCCTTTAAGTCACAGTTTCAGTAAAAATCATTTGTAGCCAACCAATTATTTCCAGCCATGCAGCCTGTCTTGCCTGCGAATTGAACCATTCTGTTGCCCACTTCCTGTACATTAACTCTGTCAGATTGTGGAACTAATGGAACCATAATTTTAAAAGTTAACACCAAAGTAACATGTTTTGTCATTGCGGCTGCACTTTAGAAGTTTAAGAAACTTTCTGGCTCATCTAGTATTTAAAAAAAAAAAATCTCCAAGTAAGCATGCAATGTATGCTGCAATGTTTTTGCATGCTTGCATCATCTGATACACAGAAGGTCTGATATTTCTTACATTTGACCAAGTAAATTGAAAAGATATCTTATTGTCAATTGGATTCCAGTACGTATGTCACATAGTACATACATCAACGGGGTGCAATGTCAGACTCCTTTGAACCTGTGTTCTAGAAAGAACTTATAATGGTGGCTACTTATCCTTATTTTGTTAAATAATCCACTTTGTAATTCTGATAGTTGTTGCAATGCCAATGGCAAGTATCAAGGTTGGTTAGGTATGATTTTTCTATAATAAATAACTTTTAAAAATAAATTTAAATGTTCTTTGGTAACACATGAATCTGTAAGAGAGTTATGAGAAGAATGCCTTACATATTAGCAAGCACTCAGTAAATGACATCTGAGGCCCTCTGCTGCTAAATCTCTACAACATAGCTTTAGGTCCTTTATTTGAGCTAAAATATGACAGCTTGTAAGCATTCTATTAATTCTTTTATAGTATTTCTTGTATATTTCATATCCTCCCTTGAAGGTTGTAATTTCTGGTTTTATCATAGCATTTTATATAGCTTTTATGTATATGGATTTTGCTATAATGCATTGTATTGATATTATACTATTATACTTCAAAATTCTTCCACCAACATAATCACGGTTGGTGATTCAGGATGCTGTCTAGGTCCCTGCTGAAAAGCTACTAAAACATCATATAATAGCAGTCTTTAGGCTCCCGAGTCTGTGCTTGCTCCCATATAATCAGAGTTTTGGTATCTAGTCTCCCCTGATTTGTGTGCAGTTATTTTGTCAACCTTTGATTATAACTTTACTATGCTTAGGTCAATCATTTTGGGTTCTAAATATGAAAGAGTCCATAGTCTTATAATGACTAGCTTTAGAAGCAGCATCTCATCTAAAATGAAGCCACAGGGAAATGTAATAGTACTTACAGGTGTCTTCTTCTTCCATAGAAACACTGATCACATAACAGGCGTACACAAAACCAACCAGCTGCAAAGAGGAAAAGAGTATGTACCTTAAAAGTTTATAGCTAACATCCACAAATATGAAGAATATGTGTTAGCAACTTCTATGAAATTATGATAGAAAAAAATCTCATCTTAAACAATAGCTGTAATTTAAAAGAATCTTTTCATTTCTATGTCACCTTGATAGCTTTCTCAAAATTGTGCAGGAGCACTTGGGAGGCTGATGCAGGAGGACTGTGAGTGTGAGCTGGTTTGGACTACATCGCAAGACTGTCTCATAGAACATAAACAAACACAGGAAAGAGGGAAAAGAGTTTCTAGATATTTCTGTCAGATTTTGGTATAGAATTTACCAATAAGTGTAGATTTTTCATACCATTTTTTGCTACCTATAGAACAATTTGTACTATACTTATTATTACTACAACTATTTTAATGCTTAGAAATCAGAAAAGAAATCAAAATTTGCTGTTTATAAATTAAGTAGCAATCATGTACTTAAATATTTAAAATGTTTTGAGATGTAAATTCTCTCTAGCTACTAAGTTGTTTTTTAATTATATCATAAGAAAATACAATAACTTTCTGGTGTTTAGCTATGGTAAAAAGAAATAGAAGACATCATTTATACTTTGTGTATTACTGGTTCAAAGAACAAATGCAAGCAAGGAGTACAGCTTTTATAGCTTCTTATATTATTTTCTGCTCTTATTATACTGAGAAAAAGATTTTTATTCCATGGAGTCAGAGACACTGCAATTCTTGGAGGACAAAATTGTCGATAAGTCTATTTTACTCTAAGATTACTCTAAGTTGTTTGGTAAGTATGAAAAATAGCTACTTCAGTAGCTTAAGAAGCTTCTCTTCTTGCCTTTCTTTCCACTGTTAATCTGTTTCCTCTCTGTATCTTTAGTGTAAAATAATATTTACAAAGGAAAATTTTGCATAGCCCTAGTATCAAAAGTTGAAATTTCATTGCCTTATTTTAGCTCTGTTTCCACTTTTGCTGGAGTAGGTTTATTTGACAACCTAGCTTGGTCTCCTTTCCCTCTCCCTTCCTTCCCCTGAGCTTTCTGGGCATCTTGGCAGCATGGAGAACACGTGGAGGCCGCAGAACCTTCTATAACCTTCCTGAAGCTGCACTGCTCCACCCTTCTGAGAACCAGAGCATGAGGCCACTAATAACTTTCTAACATATTTCCTATCTTCTTTCATGTAGTTGCTACATATCACAATGACACTCATAACACACATTAATACTCTCCATAAGATTAAATTTTAATGAGTACATTTGCTTCATTTGAACATGTGTAATATATTTAAGCAATATTCTATTATTGACAGTCACTTTAAATTATAGATACTGTGAGTGTGGTTTTTTGAGACAGAGTCTCACCATGTAGTTCATGATGGCCTTAAACTCACTATGTAGCTTAGGCTGGCATTGAATTAGTGATGATCCTTCTGCCTCACCTTCTCAAGTACTGTGATTACAGGTGCATGCCACCATGCCTGGCCTTAAAATACTTCTGTGACTTATTTTTATATACCACTGAATTGATTTCAAAAAGTTTGTGTGATTTCTCTGTGGTAAGAACATTCAAAATTCTTTCTTCTAGCTATTTTAAAATATTTAATGTAATAAATATGTACAACTATCTGTCAGTTAAAGCAACACAAAAACAAAAGTTTGTAGCATCTCCTCTTGCTAGAGCAGTAACTAACAATGTTTGTTTTGCCATACCCTTAGGAGCACATAAGAACTATGTCCATAACAAGAACAAATTGGCACTTCTAAATGTATTTGTTTTGCAGTAGTTTTACTACTTCTGAAACATTTTCATGTTTTATTAACCCTTTACATCTTATGAATTATTTGAGACATTCTTTGGCTGTTTATTAATTTTATATATTTTTTATTTGTATGAGGTCTTATATAGTAAAGTTGTTAATGTACTTACTGCAATATCTATATGTCAGTAAATATTAGTGGTACCTTCACAACACTGGGATATTTTCTTACTAAATCATGTGTCAGAAAATATCTGCCAATCATTTTCTGGTTTCTGGGTGGACTGTCTCTCAGGTGTGTGTGTGTGCATGTGCATTTGTGTATGTGTACCTACCCATGTATGTGTAGACCAAGAATTCTTTTGTATCTGTGTTACTACTGCAATAGATTTGCGCAAACTCAGTGGTTTAAATCAACCCAATTTATTAGTACAAAGTTCTGATATCAGAAATCTGAAATCTTGTCAATATTAATCTGTAAGTCAGATATTGTGTCTACCTCTTTCAATATATATAACCTATTTTAGAGAATTGACTTTGAAGATGATCCTTTTGGTTAAAAATTAGTTTAAGGAATTTGGGCAACTTGAACACTAGTGACATAAACCCTGATAAAGCACGTTTCTTTTGAACTCAAAAGCACAGCCAAACGATCAAGGGTCTCTTTTTACCCACTAGGACTAAGATGACAGATACTCTGAGTCTCCTTCAGTTCCACTGCAAAGAAAGGAGTGGGTAGGGATGGAATGGATGAATCGTGATACAAACAAACATTTCTGAACTAGTTCTGTTTTGCACATGGATAGAAATTTAGAAGCTGCTTTGCTTATTTTATCTTGGACAGAGCTTATTGAGTAAAACACTCATAGTTATGTGATAGCCCTTACATTCCAATATTTTTTCCACATCAAACTCTGGCAAATGAAATAACATAAATCATTATTTTTTTCATCTTTATAGTTGAAAGGTAAGTAGAGACACATATAAACGTTTTGATTCAGTGATACAGGTTTTTCTAGTATAAAGCCAACACTTTTATGATAGCTCCGTACTACAAAGAATATTATTTTTCTGCTGTTATAGTATACATTTTTAGATTAAATATAACACTTTTATCTATACCTTTATGTTAATTTAAAGATGAATTATCACCCTTTTGTTATTGGTGCCTTTTGAGATGAGAATGACATCTAAAGTACGTATTAATAGGTCGTTAATCTTTCTGACAGACTATATACGTTGGTATTTACCAATACTGGTTCATTCAATTCAGAATACCTGGGTCCACCAGCGTTTATTGGTAGGTCCATCAGCATTTACCCGCTGGTCTATTGGCATTTACTGGAAGAAATGCTAGAGGGTTGGTGAGAAAGCCCCTGGAGACAAAACTCAGTCTTGCTGACTGAGTTCACATGTGTCAATATGGAGAGCTAATTTGATGAAGTTGAGCTTAAAACCCTAACAGGAGAGCACTTTCCTTTGGGAGAAAAAGTTCCTTCTGCCATGGTAGAGAAATACTGACCTGAACTAAGCCTGTACCGCTTACTTCTAAGCTTGCCTTCCACCTGTTGTAACAGGCCTAGAAAATGCAACAGCTGATCGTGTATGCATAAATTGTTTTGTTACACATTTATACACATAAACATAAAAATCTAAGTATCCTCAGAAGAATCTATAAGATGTTTTTGCAAGAAACTTTATACGATTCTTTTTTATTTTAAAGAGAAAAAATTAGAGGCTGGGGATTTAGCTCAGCGGTACAGTGCCTGCTTGGCAAGCGCGAGGTCTTGAGTTCGATTTCCGGTATGAGAAAAAAAAAAAAAGAGAAAAAATTAAAACAACAATAAAACAGGGGCTGGGGATTTAGCTCAGCGGCAAAGCGCCTGCCTGGCAAGCGCAAGGTCGTGAGTTCGGTTCCTGGTACCGGAGAAAAACCAAAAAAAAAAAAAACAAAAAACAATAAAACAGAGTTTCAAAATAGGCTACTAAGAGACTAACAATACTTAATGCATTGCGTATTATTATCTTCGCAGTAGTTATTCAGAGTACAAGATATCAGCATGAAACTTTGTCCAAATAATATTAGCACAAATCTTTCTTTTCAATGAACTAAGAGAAACTAGCTGTATAAATATCTCACCTATCTTGTCTATAAATATACTTTTTCTTTTGCCTTTCCTTTCTTTTCCCATTTCCCATTTCCCCATCAGTTTATCTTTTCTTTTGAACAGTTTCTCCCCAGTTTACAATAATACCTTTATATGATTCTACTGCAAACTTTCTTCTAGGCTAAGTAGAAAAAGTTGACCGGAAGGCTAACCTTATGTAATTGGATGTAAGTTTTTAGTTCTGACTCCACCACTCAACTAAGTTCTGCCAAAATTCAAGGAAAGATTTGGGGATAGGATGAGACATTGATTAAGTCAGAACAAATGCTTAAGCAGATAATCCTAGATGAACTTTTATGAAGGCCAAAGAAGTCAAGCTTTTTGGATTTTTCCAGAAGTATATATTTAATATAACCTGTATTCTTTATAATGTAAGTATAGTATAGGGATTATGCTAAAATACTGGGTTAATTGTGTGTCCTGAACATGTCCATTGTCTATGTAGATGCTGAAGAAAACTGGTCAATGTATTTGATTCTTTTCCATAAAACAAGTCTTTTGAGTGACAGAAAGTATGGTCAGGTATTTAATCATAATGACAGCACACTGTCTCTCCATATTCAGTGAAAATTATTTCTTACTAATGAAATGAGGGAACACACAGTTTTAAAAGAATAGAAAATACATAGTAACAGAAAATTTGGCAGATGTACTTGCCCACTAATGGACCTAAATATTGTCTTGATACATGACATAAGAAGAATTTTGGCTGGATAATTGAAATATACAATGCCATTAGCTGGAAACAACTAGATGAAAACATGCCAGAAATATTAGATCACTTTCTAGGCCCTCAAACAGAATTCGCCTGTTGTAATATTCATATTACTACAAATGAATTAATTAAAATATTTCCTTTTCCTTTTACTTTATTGATAGGCACAATCATAAAATATTTATTCCAAAAATTACTTTTGCTATTGTGATTAACCAAACTGCTGTTTAATTAATAATGTTATTCTCATGAGAGCTTGTCTAGACATCCTGTTAATCACCAAATTGTAGATGGCTGACTTGTGTAGTTCTTGGTTTCCCAGAATATGAATTGAAATAGTCCCTGTGGCTTTCTACTTGTCTGCAAGAAATGGAATAAAATACACTCTTGCCAATAGCAGACACATAAAGTGAATGATATGAAGATGGTAATCTTTATTATTTCTGCTTTTCATAAAGTTTTGAGCCATCATTTTCAAAGACAACTTTTTCCTCTTCCTTTAAATCTGTTTCTGTGTAGTATGGAAAATTACCTGCTCTATGTTGTATGTTCTGACAGCAAAATTCCATCTTCTTCAATATATTTAAGGAATGTGAATTGGATAAGACTAGGCCCCAAAGCTGTGTGTGTGTATGTGTGTGTGTGTATGTGTATGTAAGGGATTGATTAGTTTCTGGAACTAGGACCAATCCATGGGTAATATGATTTGGACTTGCAAAGCATCCCAAACTCATATGATAAAGTCTTGGCTGTCAGTTGAGGAAGTTTTGGAGAGGTGATTGGACCACAAGAGGTGATTGGACCACTTGATAAAGTTATCAAGTGAGTTAATCCAGTGCTGAGATCAGAATTCAATGGCATTATCATGAGGTGATGGAAACAGGAGGTGGAGCCTCTCTGAAGAGAGCTGACCCTGGGGACTATAACTTTTCCCCAGTTTCTTACTCTTCGGCTGTTTTACCCCCTTTCCTTCCTATCTACTTTGAAGTAAGCAGCCTTCAATCACCAGACCCTTTCACCATGATGTTTCTGCCTTGCTACAGGTCTGAAAGCAATGGAGCTATATGACAATGGATGGCAACCTCTGAATGTTTAAGCCACAATAAATCTTTAACCCTTTAAGTTGTTTATGTTGGGTATTTTGTCACAGTGATGGAAAGCTAATTTAACGGGATTAATTTATTTTCACTGGAAGGGCTCTTATTAGGGATTGACAGGATCAGGTCTCACAGACATGCAGATGCTAGTTTCTCTTAAATGGCTCTTCATTTTGAAGGCTTGGGTGCTGATGGAGTTTTGGAGGGTAATTGGATTATGAGGGTATTGGCCTTATTAATGGGTTAATCCATTGAAGAATTTATAGCTAAATGAGTTAGTAGGAGGTAGAGCCCAGTTGGAAGAAGTAGGTCACTGCTGATATACCTTTGAAGAGAGTATATTTTCTTAGGCTTTCTTCCTGTTGTCTCTGCTTCTGGGCTACCACGAGATGAGCAACTTTCTTGTGCCATGCTCTTCCACAAGCTATTTCTGCTTTGGACCAGGCTGACCATGAACTGAGAGCTCTGAAACCAAGAGCCAAAATAAATCTTTCCTTTTTTAAGCTGTGTATGTCAGGTATTTTTCATAGCAACAGGGAGGGGACTAGTACAACTAGGTTGAACTGGCTGTGTGCCCTCCATTGTGGATCTTGTTAAGAATGATCTTAAGATCAAAGGATCTGCTATAATGAGTTCCTCAAAGAACCACTTGTGGGTGAAATGGATGAAGTCTGCTCATCTGGGAAACACAAAGATGCCTGAAAATACAGTGGGCATTGTTATATGAGGGGAACATTGAGTTGCTTATAAGAAAGGGAAGCAGGTCTATTTTTTGTTGGGAATGAGAATGGAAAGAAGTTATCATTTCCTAAAGGTTGTTTGCTGAAAACACAGTCTTGACATACTGCCAGGCTAGCAGCAGTTATGCATTCAGTTTAATTTAGATAGATGACACAGACAGTATTTGGAACTATTATTTTGAATTAGACCACTAAGAATGTAAATCAAGTCAGAGAAGTATCCAAGAGTGAAGCTGTGGAACACTATGACATTTAGGAACTAGAAGACAATAAACCAGTAAAAGAGACTGAGAAGGATGGACCAGAAAAGGGTGAGTCCCACAGAAAGGGAGGGCAATCATCTACGTTCAAGGTCACTGGTAGATGAAGGACAGTGTGGTTTCAGAATTGATCACTGGGCTGAGCAATGTGGAGGACACTGGTGACCTTACTAGGAGTTATTTTTGTGGAGGTTGGGAAAAATATGACCAAGAAAATGCAGAATGTCAACAATTCTTTCAAGTTTTCCTGAAAAAAGAGATAGCAAGAGGAACAGTGGCTGGAAAAAAATGCGAGGTCAGTGAGGTCCATTTTTCTCTCCCTTCCTTTTTACATTTGTCTCTTTTGAAATGATGTTGTAGCATGTCTGTATTCTGATGGGAAGGAGCACTTCAATCACCCTGTGCCATCTGAGGTACTGAAGAACAAAGACTACTCTGCCCAAAGGAGTGTGCCTTCCTCCCCACCACCAAGTCCCCCATAGTCTTGCTTTACCTTGCTGTCAAGGGTGCCCTCCACTGTCCTCTGCCATGTCCCTGTGCTCCAACTCCAAGAGCACACCTCATTCTTAGGTTGCTCATGACCCCCTCACCCTGTTCTCACATCTCTGCTTGCACAAACCCTTTCCCCCTTTAAGCTCAGCGGTAAATGTCACTTTCTTTGACATCTTCAGTAAATCCACTTCTAGGCTCAGCTATCTCAGCACTTTGCTCTTCTATGTCCAAATGGCATTGCCCAGGTCCTGCTTTGTATTATAGCTCTGTGTGCTTTTGTTCGCTTCCCAGTAGGTACTGAAAGTCAAGATGCAAAAGTTGCGTCGAAAAGGAAAAAGCCAAGATGCAAAATCTTTGTCCTCCGAGTCCCTTCTTGGTTCTCTTAGGCAGAGGAGCTGCTTTATCTACTTTGGCCCAGATTTATGCCCTGAAATGGAGGCAAATCTCACATGATTATAACTCTTTATGCATATGTCTTTACCGTCAGCCTCCTCAAGAGAGTTTTTTCCACCCCCAGCTCGACTTTGCATTTCTGACACTTAGAACTTTGCCTGGTAAGAAGACAGTTACCAATTTTGTGAATGAACAAATGATGATAAGTGACATATTTCAAAGTGAGGTGGGGGAGTGGAACCAGTATGTCTGCAGTAGTGAATGAATCTCAGAATTCTAGCATGTTAGCAACTCTGAAGTCTCCACTTGTGTCACTATGTCTCTCAGAAATGGTAAAAGCCAGATTTGCCCATGTATATTAGAGCTGTTACTTTCATTCAAAAATTCCATAGAGTTTGCTTTAATACGGTCTAGATGAGGACTAAACAGGAGAACAATCCAGTAATTATAGCACTCCAGATGGTCAAACATCTGGGGAAATTGGGAGATAAGGCTCTTTTCACTTGTGAGTTAACAATTGGTTGGACTTCTATAGAATCACACATTTGAAAGATATTGACAATAGCGGCAGTTATTCTCAAATGTACGCCTTTTCCTTCAGTGGGGGAGGGGGCAGTGATAGGATGGAGGAATTACGAATTTTCCAGAAAGTCTGTGGAACTGATGCAGTGCTCTTCACAGGCATGGTAGGGTTCCAGCCATCACAGGTCTGCCTTCAGCATTTTGTCTCATCGGGATGAACATTTGGATAATTTCTGCCTCTGTCTTCCGGAGAGGTGGAGGCTCAGCTTTGCTCCAGGACTCCAGAGTACATCCTCAGGTGTGGGCTGGACAGAAGAACTGACTTTCCTTTCTGGAGGGTTTATCAAAAACTGAGACTGGAGAACACACAGCAGGTGGACAGTTTCGTCCTGGTGGTTTGTGGACACATTTCTTTCTCAGTGGCTGATGGGAGGCCCTTTTATGCCACTGTCACCATGCTCATTTGTTTTCTCTTCCAGGCCCAGCAGAACAGAAGTCTCGGGTCTTAGGATTCTCAGGGGAAGCAGTTCTGGGAGAGAAATCAGCTTCTTGCTTGTTTGGATCACTCTGGGGAGGGTGGGAATCCTATTAATACCTAACTAGTTTGTATTGAATCAAGCTGTTCATACTGTTACTCAGGAACCCAGAATTAGAGTTATGTATGTTTATGGAAGTACCCTATGCCCAGTGAAGCCTGAAATTATGGAAAATAATTTGTATTATAGCTCTGTGTGCTTTTGAGGAAATTTGGTTCTCTTTCCTAAGAGTCCCACTGGTACCCTGGACTCCAAATGAATGAGTGAATATGGAAATAAGTTGTTTCTTCCATAATGACCATAAAAACACACAACGGCAACAGCATCCCATTTACTTGGGCTCTGGGGATTTAGTGTCTTTACGTGTCTGGGAAGCACTTGTGTAGACAGCTTCAAAGCTGAAAACAAATGATTTGCTGCCTTTGACCAAGTAAGGTAGGACTTCTAAGCGTGTGCTTCCACGGTGCAGGGGCTGTGCACAAACTAGCTCAACAATATCATTGAGGACACAAATGTCAGCTACGCTGAGAATGCATTTCTAATAGTAAATTCTTGAGGTAAGAGAAGTGTATAAAATTTTGTTTTTAAGGAGCCAGGCATTGTGGTGCAAACCTGTAATCCCAGGACTTGAGAGGCTGAGGCAGGAGGATCACCATGAATTCAAGACCAGCCTGTGCTACAAAATGAGTTCAAGGCCAGCCTGGACTCCAGAGTGAGACCCTGCTTCAAATAAACAAAAAATATATTCTTTTAATAAAGATGCTTACTGAAGTAGATACTTGCACCTGGGACTTTTCTAAGCATCCATTGCCAAATTCAATAGTTCTTTAATAGCAGAAAAGTTTGATTAGATTGTTATAACTGAATGTTAGGAGGTTATTTGAAGAAAATTATTTCTAGCAAGAAAAATCTCATTTAGTTTTTATCTATTTTAGATTCTAAAAGTAAAGTAAAACAGAATTTTAAAATATGTGTACTGACTATAAATGCATTCAGAGGTTAGAGTTACGTTTGTGGTGGTGTCAGAATGTGAGGGGCAAAGTCTTAAGTGTGCGTGTCTGTGTGGCTGTGGCAACTTGCAATCACTGAGGTTTGCCTCCTTGATGCAGGGTCCTTTCATGGAGCTAAGCTCAGGAAACTTGGGTGAAACCTGGGCTTCCCATTCAGGCCTCAGACTTATTCTTTGGACCTTCCATCCCCTCACCTTGAGCTGTCAGTTTTTCTCTGGAGCAACTCTGGCCTGTTTTTCTTAGAAATGTTTTTGAATCTTACCTGTGGCTTATGCTAACTCTTTTTTGTCTCTTTAATTTTGTGACACCCTCAAAAATCTTGGAAGAGACAGCTCTGAAATTTATATTTCAAAGTTGAGCGTTAGAGGTTAATTAACTTGTCCCCAAACCACTTAGGCAGGAAGGGGCACACTGACTCTGGAGCCTGAAATGTTGACCCCTCTGTGTATTGCTTATCAGTATGTACTTCACCTTCCACACCCCAAAGCTTCATTTAGCAAACAGCAAATGCAGGTGTCAGCTCTTCTATATTATAATCTCCTAGACGATAGTACAATACTTCATAGTAACCCTTAAATGGAGCTAAAGGCTGTATACATATCTACTTAACGTGTCACTTGCTAACTGTGTACTTTTAAAAGGATAGCTTGAACTTTTAAAAGCATCTTTTAACCTTTAAGTAGAAAATTTGAATAAAAAGAACAAAATACCTCCATAAGGATACTTATGTCTAATAATTTGGACTGTTTAGACTATACCTTTGATTGTATTGTATACATTTTCATTTGATTGGGAACAACTATAACTATTCATGATAATATGCTGAAATCAATAGAAATGGGGTATTTTCTTTTTTTACAATTCTTTTTACAAATTATACCCATTTATATTGGTCAAACTTAAATTTCCAGGATGGTTTTGGAACCATCTCAAAATTAGGTGGCCATGATATTTTCCTTCAAATACTAGTACCTATCTCGCTCCAGAAAATTCATTAATATTGGATTTGAATTGATTGCTAAATGTTTCAAAATTGAAATTCAGGTGTGCCATGGATTTGGACTCAAGCATATTCTAGTAAACATGTCTAAAAATAAAGTGAGCTTAACTCATAACCTACACTTGGAGTCTCTGCTGACCTTTCCTTAAAAGTTGTTCTAACATCTTTGTTACAGGTTATAATGTCTTTGTTATGTAGACTCCTTAAACACTTTGTTTAATAGTCTGTTCTATTTTTGGGTAGGGGCAAGGATGGTATTAAGATTTCTGTGTATAATTTTAGGAATTTATCTATTGCAAAAAATGGGACAGTGACTCAGGTTCACATGAGAAAATTTTGAAAAGCACCATGAGACAATCTCCAGTATTGATGAAGCCAGGGTGATTTATGAAAGGTGTGATGGGCTCTGGGTTGTAAAAGCCACACTCAAACTGTTCTAATGTGATATTGTAGATACAGTCGTGTATGAGCAGTCTGGTCAGCAAGACACAGGTTCTGCCTCCTGGCTGTGTTTCTGTGGTACCAGACCTGCCTCTCAGTGAAGCTGAGTGTGCCAGACCTGGTCTCTCAAGGAGGACACCTCAGGACCAAGTGCTCATGTCCATCATAGTGGAACACTGTCAGCTACCCCAATTCTAGAAGACACATTCACCTACCTAAGTTCTAGAAGGCTCTAGAAAAATTTTGGGGGTTGGAACATTGTCATTCAAAAAAAAGACATTTTGTAAATGTGGAGGGGAAGAAGGGCTGGAGAGGAAGGGGAGAAAAAATAATTAAGATGTGCCATGTGCATGTATGTATTCCCCATGATGAATGTCATCAGTATTTATAGAAAACATGTCCTAATAAAAATAAAATATGAGAAGAAAAAATGAAAAAAGATATTTAGACTTAAAAAAATACTTTAAAAACTATTTTCAGCTATATTTTCTGGATAAAGTATTATTTTACAACAGGAGCCAGTAAAATGCTTAGAGGCTTTGAAGATCTTCTTTTGTTGAAAAAAGGAAGCCCTATATACACCATATCTCACATTAATCTTAAAGTAAAAAAAAAGATTATGTTTCGTGTAGCTGTGAGTAAACCTAAATGACCCCTTTTTTATTTCATGTGTTTTAAAATAGAAGAGTTGACAGCAGGTGTAACTGCTGGTTTCTGACTTCACTTGTGCTTTGTCCACTGGACTGAAACTGTTTGGCCATGTAGACCAGGCCAGGAGGAAGTTCACTGGTCATTAGAAAGTGGCGGCTCTGCTGTACCCATAAAAGTAGAAACTCTGTGGGGTGAAGCTTTCGAGCCATGTGAGCTCAGTGATAAATAATGGTGCTCAATGAATTTTAGAGATAAGGCATTATAAGATGGTGCTTGGGACCCCGGAGCTCTCTTCCTCAGACCCAGCCAGAAAAAGTACACTGCTCCTACAAGATCCGATGCTTTGCAGCGTTCTTTCATAGTGGCCCCTGAGCTGAGAGAATGAGCTTATTCATTATAGAAAACTAGGTAGAATATGAATGGGGGTATACTACAATGATATTTTTCTAGTAATAATCTGATACCCCAATACAGATTATCTTTCTTTATATACTAGGATGTAGGTTTGCGTATCATTAGAAAAATATAGCTAAGTGTTTTTAAGTAATTTCCTAGGACAAGGTATCATCAGGGTATTTACTTGATTCTTAATGCTAACTCTTTGGTAATTTAATAAATCCTACATGAATGTGTTAGCTTGTGAAAGCAGCATTATATAGATGACACCAAGGGCACTATAAGCAATAGTTGAACCTACTAGGACCATGACTGCAGTGGTCTTTGAGTGCTTGGATGGCTGAAATGAATGAATCTAATTCTATAATTGTCCCTGAGTGAATAGGGTATCTTAGGCTCTATTACCAAATCAAAGTCTTTCCAATGAATTTACACATTTGCCTTGGTGCTGCAGTGGGTGGGATCTGGCCATTTCTTGAGAATCCAGGTACAGAGAACTTGGCATCTTTTTAACTGATTTAGCCATACCTTCCTTAGCCTCAACTTTAAACGCACTTCCTTTCTGCTCAAACTGTAAGTTTTTGAAATTTTTCCATTGGGATTTTTGTTCCCAATTTTCACTTTAAATCTGACTAAAAGCAATCAGCAATACCCTGACTGACAATGCCACTGCCTGAGTGTTTTGCTGCTTTGGAGTTTCCTTAGCCAGATGAACCTGTCCATCACTTGTACACTGAGCTTTCTGCAAAGACATGGACAAAATGTAGATAAGTTTTTTGCTGAAAGTAACATAAATGGACTTTGGTCTAATTCCCACTAAAGTCCTCATTTCTATCTGAAGTTTTCTGAGCCTGGGCTTTACCAGCCCCATTTCCATCAGCATTCTGATCTTTTGAGTTCTCATCAGAATCACCTATTAAAATCTGCTTACGACATTCTAGGGCTTCTCCAGCATACAACTCCTAACATTTCAAAATTCGTTTCACAAACCATTTCCAAATGTTTCTGAGCTCTGCTGTCAGGCAGAGTGAAAGCAATGACAACACCCTGACTACCAGTTTCCTGCATTAGCCAGCTTTTCATTGCTGTGACAGTCAATAGTTTAAAGCAGGGAAGATTTACTTTGGCTCATGGTTTCAGCTGTCAGTTCATGGTCAATAGGTTCACCACTGTGGGCCAGACATGAGACAGAACATCACGGAGGAAAGTGTGGTAGATCAAAGTTGCTTATCTCATGGTGACTGGGAGGAATAAGGTAAGAGAGCCAAAGAATAAGGGGTCAGGAACCAGGTACAATGTCCAAGGTCAAGATCCCACGACCCATTCCTTTCACCTAGGCCCCATCTCCTAAATTCCATTATCACCCAATAAGGGCATCAGACTATGGCCTCATCAGTGGGTTAATCTATCCGTGAAGGTAGAGCCTGAATATCCAATCACCTTTCAAAAGCTTCACTTTTAAACAACTAAGACTTCTGGGAGACATTTACATTATAGTATATTTGAATGGCTATAAAAATAATTTATTTTAAACTTATTCTTCAATTGAATATGTCTTCAGATTTGCTAACAGTTCTAGATATTGGGATACTATTTCCTTCTTGAATACATTGACCTAAACCATAATTAAAATGTTTTATAAGCCCCCTTGATAAGATAACAAGCCAACATTTACAAAACATTTTTAAGATGCTGCCCTTTAAAGGGGATTATGAACCATTTTTATACTCTGACACAGTACATATGTATATTCTCATCACCACAAGGATCTACATAATAATGTTGATAGCTCTGTATTTGCTTCTAATTTTTCCATTGTTAGATAATTTAACAGCCACAAAAGAGTCTGTCAAATAGAGACTTTCCTCATTCAAACACACTGCTTACATTCAAGATAGAAGTAGGAATTTGCTGTTCAGATCATTCTTCCTTCCAACCAATTTAGGCTCCATGAAGCTGTTTTCCAAATTATTGAAAGGAAATTGGTCTCACCACAATTAAAATGCTTCATTTTCACTTTCCCCTTATACAATAGTATAGGAGGAGACCCTGGTATGAACTGTATTCAAACATAAGCAATTATCATTCCAGACTTGTTAGATTTTTTTCCCTGTAGCTAGAGTTTAGGTACCAGTTCTCAACATGTCCCCACTTGCACACTCGCCAACTACCTTTTTGCTAACAGGAGAAACAGGATTTACAGTCCCCTCACAGCGGCTGGCTTGCTCACGCAGGAGGGAAGTGGTGCCACATCCTCGGAGTGTGATGTTTGTCCTTCACGATGCCCCTCCCATCACCAAACAAAACCATCTCCATCTTCTAGTTAATGTGTTGCTGCCCAAACTTTATCCCTTTATGAGCGCTAGGTGACTGGGTCTCTGTAATGTTTAAGGTCTAAGTTATAACACTGAGCATGAGTATCTCTTTTTGGATAAGGAAACCAAGAATCACAGCTCTTTGTTTCAAACTCAAGAGTCAAACACAACTAGTAGGTTTCCAAATGCCTACGCCTTTAGTGTGGATAAAATTGTCTCTACCTTCACTAGGCAAGACCTGAGATCTTGTGTGTCTGTTAGAGATTCCTCACTAACTGAGGAAATGGGTGGGTCCCTTTCTGCTGCTCTCCCTGCACCCCAAATTTTATTCCTTTCTGCTGACTGATAACCACATGGACCTGTACCCAATATCACTTCTGAATCTGGTTTCTTTGCCCCTCCTCTTGGCTCACAAAGAAAATCACAACCACAATGCTCACATCCTGTAAATGAGGAGAAATTAATTTTGAGATCTTCAGCTGTGACTTTGACCTTCATCTCCATTCTCAAACTTATCTTTGATGTCAGGCCTTGATCATGGCCTCAGCTTTGTTTCCAGTCAAAAATTCTCCCTTATATTCCAGCTCATGGTCTTCAGGGATTCTTCCTTGACGTGTCATATTCTAATGGTCACTAGGTTACTTTAAAGTCACCTTGGCAAATCATTTTGTCTGTTTCATTCACACATTTCTATTTCTTTAACTAAAGAGAATACCCTGATAGATTGTTTCCATAGGTTATTTCCACAGTAAAGACTTTAGCTCTGTCAAAGCCCCAAATCTAATTCAAACACTCATTTTTCTTGCCCATTACTTTGTGTAGTGTAGGACAATTGAGGTAAATCAGTCTGTAGACACACCTCATTGTATTTCATTTCTAAATTTATTCCTTCACTCTCTCATTTTGTGTAAGAATGAGGAGTACCTGCTCTTTAGTGGCGTCTCCTCTGAAGTATTTTTTCCCAATCTGACTCTCAGAGATGGTTCCTTTGCTCTTCTGAGATTTTCTTGTTTTTTTTTTTTT
>NW_004955444.1:16024782-16049225 GCF_000276665.1 Chinchilla lanigera
AAATGAGATTAGGGAGATATATAAAATGTGGGAAACAATGCAAGATTTTGTAGAAAAGCGCCACCTAAATAAGGCTGTAGCACTGCACAAGATGAAGCTGTTTAATAACAATGCACACTTCCCCGTATCCCTCAACAGGAGGCCAAAACAAGTATCATTGTGTAGGTTCTTTGTTAAAGTTGCACGAAGAGAAAAAGACTCCATTGAGCAAATAGACAGCAGTGATCCCACTGGTAATAACTCTCTTTTCTCTTGTCTCCCTCACACAAACCATGAAGATTTTAAAAAGTGAGTGTAGGTAATCTATTTTTCTTCATATTTTATATTTTCTTTATTTTTTATATTATATTACAGTATTGTCATCATTTTTATATGATTTTTGGGGGGTTATGGAATAAATCATCTGAGTTTCCATAGGTCTTATGTGGAAATTTACTTTGATATACAAGTGCTTTGGGTTACAACCATGTTTCCAGAACAAATTATGCTCGCAAACCAAGGTTCTATTGTGTATGCATATCTATATTTTTAAACATCTGAAGTGAGTGTTTCACTAGAGAGCTAACAACCCAGCCAGGAAGGATAAATATTCACACTTCATTAGATATAGAAACATTTTCTCACATCAGATGATAGTTTTAAAATGTCTTTCTACTCTTTCCCAAGGTGCTAATGTGACATGAAGTTAATCTAAGACTGGGAAAGAAGCAGATTTAGAAAGTGATTTTGCAGAAGTCATGCAAAATATCAACCTTTCTATGTTAGCCTCTCACTATGAAATGACATAATAGAGAGCACTATGCTGCTTCCGTTTTATGTTTATTGTTGTTTTCTGAATTCTGAATGTTTTTGCCTTATATACACCTAGAGATAACAGAAAAGTAGGCGGGAGCATATGGGATAGGAATGTGCTCTTGTAAGTATTAAAATATATGGAGTCTTTAATAAAATGAATAAAAATAGTACCAGGTAATAGTCTCACCTTCTTCTCTTATGTTTATCAGTCCTAGATTTTGTTATTTTTTCCTGTTTCTGCCTTCAGACAGAATTTAATCTTTATTCTACTTAGTGATAGATTCTTACATAGTTTTCAGCGGAGATTTTCCTAATACTCCTTCTCCACTCATTTCATTCAGGGAGAATTTATTGTGTGCAGATGGATGGGAAGAAGGGCAAGGGAGGACAAAAAAGAAGGGCAAGATGAATAAAACAGGAGAGACAAGTCACATTTTAAAGGTGGAAACCATGTTGGGGGCTTTGGCAGAATTTTATCTATATCTTAGAAATATCTTAGAATATTAGCGTGTGAGTTGGTAAATAAGGAAGCAATTCTGTCTGTTCTAACAGGCTAATAGGAATAATAGTTCAACAGGTAATAGTGAAATTCTGTTGATGTTTTCTGTTCCATCCTGGCAGACTGTCATCTGACCCTTGGTCCCAGGGTTACCCTTCTGCCTTGACTCCTGGATACTCCCAGTTGTTTCACTCATGCTGAAAAGTAAAACCACAATCATCTGGTAGTATTCAAAGATTAAACATTACAGAGACACAGTCACCTAGCAGCCAGAAAGGGATAAAGTTTGGACAGCAACACATTAGCTAGAAGATGGAGATGGTTTTGTTTGGTGATAGGAGGGGCATCGTGAAGGACAAACATCACACTCCGAGGATGTGGCACCACTTCCCTCCTGCGTGAGCAAGCCAGCCGCTGTGAGGGGACTGTAAATCCTGTTTCTCCTGTTAGCAAAAAGGTAGCTGGTGAGTGCAAGTGGGGACATGTTGAGAACTGGTACCTAAACTCCAGCTACAGGGAAAAAATCTAATAAGTCTGGAATGATAATTGCTTATGTTTGAATACAGTTCATACCAGGGTCTCCTCCTATACTATTGTATAAGGGTAAAGTGAAAATGAAGCATTTTAATTGTGGTCAGACCAATTACCTTTCAATAATCTAGAAAACAGCTTCATGGAGCCTAAATTGGTTGGAAGGAAGAATGATCTGAACAGCAAATTCCTACTTCTATCTTGAATGTAAGCAGTGTGTTTGAATGAGGAAAGTCTCTATTTGACAGACTCTTTTGTGGCTGTTAAATTATCTAACAATGGAAAAATTAGAAACAAATACAGAGCTATCAACCTTATTATATAGATCCTTGTGGTGATGAGAATATACATATGTACTGTGTCAGAGTATAAAAATGGTTCATAATCCCCTTTAAAGGGCAACATCTTAAAAATGTTTTGTAAATGCTGGCTTGTTATCTTCTCAAGGGGTCTTATAAAAACATTTTAATTATGGTTTAGGTCAATGTATTCAAGAAGGAAATAGTATCCCAATAGCTAGAACTGTTAGCAAATCTGAAGACATATTCAATTGAAGAATAAGTTAAAAATAAATTATTTTTATGGCCATTCAAATATACTATAATTTAATTGGGAAAGTAAATGAGTGACTTGTATTAGTATGTATTTTCTCTGTCTTGAAACCAACCAAAAGTTTGAAACTTTAGTTTTTTATATCACATGACTGTTTCTTAACATGAAGCCAGATATGTTAGTAAGATGTATCATCTTTTTTTCAAATCTCAACCCTCCTAGACGTCATGCAATCCTTACTGCAGTGCCAGACCTTTGCTTAACATGTTCTTTCTTGAAACCTGGCAATCACTCAAGGTGTGCCCCAAGTGCCCTGCCTTGAAGGCTTTTTGAGCTTAATGTCTGAAATTCCATGTCTAATCTGTTTCTAAATGACACACTAGTTTTTCCTCAATTTTCTAGAACCAGACAAATACTCCATCCACTACCATAGGTCCTTTTTAGTCATTAAAAACATATGTATGTAAACATGCCATATCAGCTACTTTCTCATGTTTGGACTTTATCAATGGGAAGTGATGACTCCCTCCTTAGCTGAACCACAGGACTTACAATTCATAACCTTGTGCAACACTAGTTGTATATTACATTGTCCTAGTGGACTTTTAAAGGACCTCTTCTGATGTTTAACAGGATTTTAAACTTAAGTGTGCAGTCATTTTATTGTTCTTTCTAAATCTATGCTTCATCCATTGCAGCTATGCAGCATTTATTTAATAAACCCATGCAATGTAATTTTTTAGAATCCTTCAGATGTTCACAATGGGAAATAAGAAGGGTGCACTGTTATGATTTGTGTCTAGATACAGTCATGTTGCAGGCTTCTAGAGTTTTTGACTGATCCATGGTCCGATGCTGGGACTATGGATGTGAGTGCTTCTCCCTGGGGCAGGTAGTTTGCATACAATGTAAGGGAGGGAAAGATCCTGCTCTGCGCCATTCCTACCTTTTTGCTCTAGTTGCTTTTGCTATCTTGTGCCGCCCTGCCCTGGAGCCAGCTGAGTATGGACTGAAACCTCGACAAACTGTGAGGTGGGTAAACATTTCCTTCCCTAATTTTGACTGTCAAGTATTTTGTCTCAGCAAAGAGAGAAAAGTAATCAAGGCAGTTCACTAAAAACTTATTTGTTGAATACAGAAAACACAATGAAATAAAAAAAACTCATGGCTCTACAAGTAAGAAAGACGTGTATATGTTATGAAGTATGTCCACGATGCAAATCACTAAGAATTGTTATATGAAAAAATAGAAATGGTCAAATAAATTTAATTATGAAATATGCAAATGATGCCCAAAAGCTAAATCACAAGAGGTATTTACTTTTGAAGACGTGTGAAGTTAGCAAAAGTCAGGTTTTGATCTGGTGTCTAAAGCGCTTAGAAGTCCTTCCTGTATCCTAAGAACAACAGAGAAGTTAAACAGAAAAATCAATAGCTCTTAGATACATGAGAGAAGGGAGGTTGCAGGGCAAACTACTCCCTGGATTGAAAAGACCAGGAGATACGGAGACTCAGAACTTGGTGTTGCAGAATCCTATCCAAGAGCCAATATCAGTATTATTTCTAATCTGAGTCACAGCTGATGACTGGGTGTTGGAAGTTAGAAGCTCAAGAAGATCCATTCACTAGGGAATTCCACACTTTTATAAATAAATTTTATCTGTTAGAGCACCAAGTTTTTAAAGTGAATACTGAAGAACCCCCTCACATTTCCAGCAAAGCGAGAAGAAATATTTTGAAGTATACGAGAACATTTTTTTTTAAAGAAGTTTTACTTGCATATGTTTGTGACACATAATAGATTCATTCGTTCTGTGGAACTGGTGTAAATGCATGCCACATCATAATCTTTTTCACTTTCCCTTCCTCTCCTCTCCCTCCTGTCCCCCTCCATTCTTGGAGAACAAATCCCATCCTCAAGAGAAGCTTTTTAGCCAGAACCTAAACTACTAGGGTCATAGCAGAGCCTAACTACTCAGTGCCTCAGTGGACTTAGCCAGACATAGGGCAGAGCAGCAGCATGACAGGTTTTTCTTCTGAGGGGCTGTATTAACAGACAGGGAAAGGGTTATTTGATTAATGAGGCCATCAGCTCCACTAGAATTTTGTAAAAGGTTGAATTCATTTATAGATAGAAAAGTAAAACTAATAAAGCAATACCTTCTCTTATATCATCTAAACCATTTATTGCCTATCAAAAAGTCGCCTTGAATTCTCAACTACTAGAAATAATGGGACATCTGATACAAAACAAATTATTGCTTTTATCTGATTATTGGCTGAAATTCAAAATCCCCTATTTGATTTCTTTGTATCTTTTTAGATGTTGATCCCATCATTCCACAGAAAAATAAAACGTTTTCCATTTTTTCTCTAGGAAAATGAAAGATACTGTGTTGTGAATATAAAAATGATCAGATTTTGATAGAACTAAAATGGCATAATTTTAGCGTTAAGTTTTAAACTACAGAGGAAGGAGTCTGGCTCCAGAGTAAGGTCAAGCCCTGCATATTTTCAAGTCTTTACTTGACAGGGCCCACTAGGAAAAGCTGCACTTCCTGTGCCTGGCTTGTGCAGGCAGCACACTGCGGTCTGCGATAGCCCCAGGCAGGGTCTGGGGACCTTGCCATGCCCCACGGCTGGCCGCAGCTGTAGAGCTGTGCGCATTCCTACTCTAGGGGCCTCCAACTCAGCATTCAACACTTTTTCAATGAATCTTTTTCTTTCTTCCTCCCATGGCGCCTGGGCCATTATACGGCAAGGATCTTTCGTTCAGGACTCTCTTGGCTCTGAGATCACCTGGCTATAGGGAACACTGTGGTAAGCTGGCGCCTTCTGGCCTTGGGCTTACACTATCACAGTGCACAAAGTGTTGCTTGTTATTTTCAGTTTAGTGTGTCTTAATTGGCCTCATTCACACAGAGTACCTCAGTCTCACTCTCTCTTTACAGAGAATTCTCAGGGATCCATGGTATTCACTCCTTGCTCTCAGAGAAATCACCCATCTGCATTGACAGGGTTATCCTTTGCCTACCCCTAAAAACAGAAGCATACACTGCTCCCTTTATGCTCAGAAATCACTGTCAGATGCAGCTCCTAAAGCCCCACAGGAAGGAGACCTGAAGAGTGAGCATGAGCTTGCATGTTGCTGCATTTGCACTGTCAGCTGTCCTGCTAAGAGGGGACTCAGCCATCGCGCCCTGAGACATCATAGTGTACTACTGCTGTCCCTGAGTTCCTCTTGCCCCTTAGAGTTGTGTGATACCTGGCTCCAAACCAATGTATGCCTGAAGTCCTCCCCAGGATTTTGACATGTTGCTTCCCTGCCCTCACCTGTGGAGTTCTCTGGTTTACATTGTGAGCACAAATTTGCTCCATTTCAAATCCCTAAATCGCTTCTATGTATATTTTTCTAAAGTTGGATATAATTAATTTTCCTTCTATATTAATTTACCTCCTGGGCAAAAAACAAACAAGGTACATATCACTCAGCCCTCATCAGTTTTTCACAAGAAATTTGGTGAAGATGCTAATGGTATTGAGGACATGAAAGTTGATGGGGAAGGAGCTTACTGTACGCCGGCTTCTCCATCCCCTACTTCATTCCCAAAGCCAGAGTCCCTGTCTTGCCACACTCTTTCTTGGGCTTGGACCCTGGAGAGGCCTGCGCAAGCCCTGAACCTAGCTTTTGTCTAGACCGAGCATCGGTTTCTCTTCTAATGTTGAGATCTCAGGAATAGCATTTGCTTTACCTCTTTATGTTTATTTGCTGAGCTTAATGTGGCTGTCAGATACAAGATCAAAAGAGATATTATGTCATTAGGACAAAGTGAACCTTAGAAATAGAAGGTAGGGAGTTGTTTATAACTGGATCAGGAGGAATGGGGAAGTGTCGGTCAAAGGTTATAAACTTGCATTTGAAAGAGGAGTAAGTTCTAAAGATATGCACATGTGCAGTAGTTAATAACACATCCTATATTTGAAATTTGCTAAGAGAGTAGATCTTAAAGAACCGGCCACACAGAAAAGATGGTAACTGTGAGGTAAAAGATATGTTCATTAGCTTGATTGTAGCAATCATTTCCCAATGTATAAATATATCAAAGTGTCACATTGTATACCTAAAATATATACAGTTTTTATTTGTACATTTTATCTTAGTAAAGCTGAAGAAAATCAGTCTTTGACTCCAATTTTCCCAGTATGATTGTGGTTGTGCTGAAGAAGAGAAATCTTTTCTACTAACCAGTGTTCCCAACTGAAACAGAAGGTGTAGATGGCTTCACCTAGTGATTTCCATGCTTTCCACAGTCAAATGAATGTCTCTGTCTTCCTCTCTCCCTTCCTTCTTTCCTTCCTTCCTTCCTTCCTTCCTTCCTTCCTTCCTTCCTTCCTTCCTTCCTTCCTCTCTCTCTCTTTCTTCCTTTTTTGTTGAGACAGGGTCTTGCTATGTAGCCCAGGCTGGCCTTGAACTCATGGCGATCCTCCTGTCCCAGACCCCCAAGTGCTGGGGTTACAGGTGTGTGCCACCACGCCCAGCTCTCTATTTCTTTCTAAAGTTCCACTTAAAATGCATTGTTTTCTTATTTTGTTGCCTTAAAATACTTTTCTAGTTTTTCTTTTTAAATTCAAAGACTTCTTTCTGTTTGATTTCAGTTCCCTACATGAAGTCCATTTAGTTCTTTCCTCAGGTTAGATAGTATTAATCTTTATTCTAAATTAATTTGCCTATTTAAAAAAAATCACAAGACAATATATTTTTCTTCACTATTTCACTTTAAAACCATTTTTATAAAGGCTTTCAAGTGTTTTCTCTTTAGAAGCAACATTTATTTTCCACAGCACTCCTGGCTGAGGTCATTTCAGAGGTCACTGGACAAAAGCACACCGCTCTCCCATTCTGCCTGGTTTCTGTCACTGGGCTTAGAATTCTCTTGTGCATTTCTCGCATGTGCTCAGTTCTCATCAATACGGTCTGTGCTCTGTTCCAGTCAGTAGTGAAGAAAACTACAGGGGCAAGGAGGCCACATCCCACGCTTCAATTTTTCTTTCTTTTCCCTCATCTCCACTGTAAGCCACAGTGAGAAGGGTCTGAATAACGATTCAGAGGATGCGTCTGTGCACCAGCTGCAGAACCATCACCTGAAAGCTACTGGCAGGTTATGGAAATGCTATACCTGATGTTATCACAAGACGGAGCGCTTGATGACAGCTTTCCAGTCCACATCCAGTCAAGGCTTTGGAGCTGAATTCATCAAGGTCTTTGCATGTTGAATGCATGCAGTTTTTGCTCACCAAGTTTTTAGAATGTGGCAGTTGGGTGGCGGTGTTCAAACGCAAACATCCACTTTTATGCCAATGCCAGTGTTGCTACCACAGGGCCCCAAAGCACAGCTCAGATCTGGTGCACTGGAAGAGTCAAAGTGGTAGTCGTGGGGCTGGGGATTTAGCTCAGCGGCAAAGCGCCTGCCTGGCAAGTGCAAGGTCGTGAGTTCGGTTCCCGGTACCGGAGAAAAACCAAAAAGAAAAAAAAGTGGTAGTCGTGCAGGTGGCATTATTATTTTGTGTCTGAAGCCAATTCGGGCCTGTGGTTAAGCCAAGCAAAAGTTCTGTTGTTTAAAACTTCTTGCTACTTCAGATATAAATTATTTCTGCTTGAATTGCCGAGATAAATGCCTTCTTCATCTATTTCCCTTTTCTAGCAGAGTCCTAACTTGTAAATAGATGCAAATAACTGGTGGTGAGAAAAGAAAAAAATGAAAAGAGACAAAAAGTGAAAGACAAGGAAATATGAAAAGAAAATATACCCTACCCCATGGATGAAATGAAAAAATGATTTCTGCTTTAAGTTTAAAGTTTTCATTCTGTATCTCAGAGAGTTATTTAAAGCTGTCGTAGAGCTCAAATGTTAATAATTTGGTTTTTTATTCTAGAGAGAACATCTGCTTCCTTTTCAAACACTTTTCTTTCTTACAAGATATTTCTCAAACTCTAGGCACCCTGGTCTCTTAGTGTTTTCTAAGCAGATCCATTATATACTCGGCAGTGATATGGGAATGACAAAAAAATTTTCCTGTCAGTTTAATGACTTAGTTGCTGATTGCTGATGTGTTTTAAAGACATTTGTTACACAGTTGGATGTTCTACATTTTTCTGTGTATGTTTTTGTGAATATATATATATATGTATACACACATACACACACATATATATTTCTAGTGTCAATATAGTCATGCAAATATGACCATGTATGTAAATAATTTGGAACATGGTTCAATCAAAGAGAAGCTTTTTAATTGACATGTTCAGAATTTTGGTAAAGAATGGTTGTGAAAAGTACCCTATAATGTAATGTGATAAATATTCAAATTAATCTCTAAGTAATTACTGGATTCATCATCATCAATTAACATTTCTTGCAACTAGACAGTGCATTTTAGTTGGAAATTTATTATGGAGGTTCATTTTCCCCACCCTCTAAGAGCTTCCTTCTTAACTAGACTATGTGGTCACAGATGGCTCAGAAAGAAGCAAGTGGAAAAGTAGGATCGATGTCGGGGAGTAGCTGCAGTCTCCTCTTTGCATACATCTTTTGAGCTAGGGCAGACACTGATCAGTCAATTCTCAGTTCTTTCCTCCTATTTCTTATTTTCTCACTGGACTTCTGGTGTGTCTACTGTAGCAGAAAATGCCCCTCCCCCAACCAGTATGCTTCAGTTTGTGTTAGTTGCCCAGGTAACAGTTCCTGTTACTTCTCTTTCATAGAAACAGCTTGTCATTGTGATACATAGCTGGCCACTATGATGCATATTGTAAGAACCAATCAAAGACAGCTGACTACTCTGCTTCTGTCTACTTCCTGCTTGCAAACTCCATATAAGCCTAGACCCCCAGAGATCAGGGCCTGATATTTTGGGAAGGATCCGATTTAGGATCTGATTTTGGGAAGGATCTGATTTTTACATCCTATTGATGTAAAAAAATCTGCCTCCAAATCCCGGGTGTTGCTTCAGTGTTTCTGTTTGCTGTAGCATTATTTTGGCTTAGTTCCTACTGTATTCATCAGTAAAAAGAATGATTTTCACACTTACATTGTGTTGATTGTATACTTTGTGTTAGGCTCTATTTTGAGGGTCCTATACATGATCTCATTCAATCCTTAAAAATATCTTTGAAGATTCACTGCTATTCTTATTTTGTAAATAATAAATTGAGCTAATGAACAATGACTAAATTGTCTTATGTAACACAATGTAGACATGGTATATCAGAATTCAAATCTAGACATGTCTTGACTCTAAATATCATGTTTTTCTCCACTAAGATGTTCTTCCTTCTTTCAAAATAAAAAATAAAAATAGAGGCCATATAATTATTATTTCTTTACTTCTTCCTTAGGTTCGGTGATATACGATGTGGAAGACATGTGTCTAAGAGGATTGATGTGTCTTTACACACATACACATGCATCGATGCATATAGGTGTACACTTGGACATATACATATGTGGCTACAGATCTGCATGTTAAGTATATACAAATGTGTATACACATACACATACATAGATCATTTATTGGGTTGTACTACTCTTGCTTTCAGAATGTAAATGCAAGCCATTATTTTTAAGGTCCTTTTAGAGTTTATGAAAAACTAAACCAAGCCAAGCACTTCCTACCTCTCTGTTTGACCGTTTGTGTGCCAGTCATCATTTTCAACAGCTTAGTTTTTAAATGTCACTGATGAAGTTTTTAAGTGTTGTTCTGCTGTTCCACTTTCCCATAACTCTTATGATTTTTATTGTACATTTTAAAAGGCACACTTATACCCCACTTGAGTAGAATTTATGGGACAGTTTATAATTGGAATGGATTGAAAGATGTTTGGAAAAAATGTTAGTGATTGCATGCTGGGATTCAGGTGGAAGAATCCTTCTGGTCTTTGATTCTTCTCAGTGGCATGATTATTGATTTCTCAGTGGCCACAAAATGAAGATGTTTTTCCAGTGCTCTCATGGAAAATTGGCTAGAAACCAAAGTACTCAAAGAGGAATGCAAACACAAGAAGTGGTTTAATGGAGAAGAATGGCTGCTGATGGGGGCCTCATTGAGAGTGAGTGCTCTTCTTTGGCTAAGGTGCTCCCTACCATGTCTATTCTTTGATTGAACAATGCTGTGGCTCTTTGTTCTGGGATGTAGGATTGACAAATTTTGTGTGTATACAGACAATTGAATAGCCAGGGCCTTCAGAAAATAAAAATGCAACAGGGTCAGAGCTGATTTCCTGGCTCTGTAATTTGAGGAACACTAGATTTGGCAGCAAGAAGAAAGAAAAGGGCCAGGGAATAAATCTGTTCTTGGCTGACTTAGGTGTGTCATTGAGGTTCTGCTGGTCTGTGCTATGGCTAATGGGAAGTTTGGCTCCCAACAGAAAGTGTGATCAGCATTTATGAGTCAACAATGAAGATTTGATGGTAAACAGTTCATTCACCCAAGTGATGCGGTTAGACTCCAGAGATGATATTCACAGGAAGTTCCTCTACAACTTTCCTGGGGGGCTTGACAGCTATTCTTGCTCTCTCACAGGGTCTGTTTGCTAAGTGAAACTAAGTCACAGGATCGAGTTAAGACAGAGCTAATATTAAATTTACAAATGCAACATTGAACTCTTGCTCCATCTCTGACAAGTGTTGCAAATAAGTTATATGCATGTGAGTTTGTAACTGCATGGGTATGTGTATGTCCAAGTGTACACCTGTGTACATGCATGTATGTGTATGTTTGTATGTTTTGTTGGAGCAATGATTTTTTTTTAATGCGCATTACACAGTTCACTGCATTTTGGATAAATATCAAGACAGAGGAAATGCAAAAAATGAGAGAGAGAGAGAGATTGATTTTAAATTTGAGGACTCTTGGTCTTACACCAGTATAAGTAAGCAGCTTCATCTGATATCTTATAATGAAGATTAGTTAGCAGTTGCAATGTGTCCTCTCAAGAAATGTTGAAATCCTACACCCCAGTGTCTATGAAGGTTACTTTATTTTTGAATCAGGTTTTTGTGCAACATTAAAAGTAATTGTGGGGAAGCCCTAATCCAATATGACTGGTATCAATTTACAAAGGGAAAATTTGGACACAGAGACAGACAGACAGACAGATACACACACAGGAAGAGCATCATATTAACAGAAGGAAAAGATGGAGTGACACTTCTGCAAATCAAGGAATACTACAGATTATCAGAAAGCCCCCAAAGGCTGTGAAAAAAGGCATACAATAAATTTTCCCTCACAGAACTTCAGGAGGAACCCTGTCAATACTTTGCTCTCAGACTTCCAGACCTTATAACTATGAGAGAGTAAGTTTCCATTGTTTAAACCACCCTGTCTTTTGTGCTTTGTTATAGCAGCCCTAGGCACTAATAAAGGATTCTTGGTGAAGTTTCAATTAAAAAAGGAAGCACAAAGAGTTCTGAGGTAAAAAAAATATGAAGAGTATTATCTTTAAGAGAAAAGGTCAAGTGGAAAACTTTGGATGCTTCCAATACAGAACTGTTCTATTCAAAGAACAAAGACCTCTAGGTCTCCAGATCCTACTAAGACAAGGTCTAATTCATACTTTCTGACATGGTTGTCTGTCTTAGTTACTTTTTTTGTTGCTGAGACAGAATACCCAACATCTATAAGTTAAGGGAGGAAAGGTTTATTCAGCTCACAGTTTGTAGAAGTTTTAGTCTATACTTGGCTGGCTCCAAGGTAGATTGACTTGCAGAGGGGCAGTAGTTCAGAGTGTGCAGAATGTAGCAAACACAACAAAAGCAGGACAAGACTTTCTGTCCCTTATATTGTATGCAGGCTACCCACCCTCACACCCTTAATCCTAGCCAGAACTATGCCAAGCAATCAGTGGTCTGATTTACTAATCACACACCCTTAATCCCAGCATCACACACTCTAGCTTCAACCTCCTTCGAAAAGCCCCACATCCCATGACTGCTAGACGCAGCCACAACAGTGTCCAACTGGAATTTTCATAGTATGCCTGGTTTTCCATAGTCTTCGGATGAGTCATGGGGAAAATTTTTGATTGTCACCCATCCATCAAACTATACAATAGCTTAATAGAATCATGATCAGAAAAGTTTGAGTGCCCTTCATATATATTCAAAATGGCCATAATAAATTCAAATTAGGGTCTTTCATCTTTTCTCATTGATTCTGAGCTGTGTGTATTTTCAGTGTCCCTGGCTTGGTGTAAACTGTTGTTCACATGTGCTAATATTGCAAGCCTGGAGTCAATGGGAAGGTATTGATTTTGGATAATGATTTTATTTAACACCTGGAACTCATTGCACAGATATGCAGCTTTGCTTTTTCTCTTGACAAGGAGGAGAGACAATAGGTGGGCAGATGGGTCCTTCATCTGTGGACTCTTTCATTAAATTCTCCATGGGATGCCATCTCTGACTGATCATGAATACGTGTGTCTGACAGGAGATCAATAGCTCAAGCAGAGGGGTGGAAAGCAGACAGATTTTTACCTTGAAAAGTCTAAACAGATTTCAAAGTCCTGTGATTTCTGCGTGGGACAATACATTTTATTTCATTTTGTATTTCAGTATGTGTACTTTAGCTTGAGGTCAGCTGCTGGAAGTGATGGTGAAACCACAGAGCTGGTCTTGGCTTCTGATGGTTTCCAAATACTGCACAAGCCCTTGAATCTCCAGAATCATAAGGTTGGGGAGGACCAGGTAGCATCAAGGCATGAATGTCCCTGGTGACATTCAAAATTATTAGAACCTCTTTTGGCATGGGTTAGAAATCAAGATTGTGTTTGGATGTTGGCCTCATGGTCAAGCAATCACCAATCATGACACCATGTTGTATGTGTGTGGATAACACCAGCTGTTGAATAATGGTCAAAGTCTTTATTGAACTAAGGTAGAACTTTGAGGAGTCCAAGGAAATGAGATTTTAACTCTATGATATGTCCCACCAATACTATCCCTGGTCTCCATGGCCAGTATCTATCATTGATCAAGATACACATTTATTGTGAGCTCAGAAGAGGCCTAAGAATTCTTTTATACAGCTACCCGAGCAGTCATGACCAATAGAGGAGTTATCATTCATGGCAAATTTGTCACAGGGCTCAAATAAGCATGCAGCCTAATGCCTTTTGTCTGTTCTAGAACAAGACCAGACAGCTAGTCAAGTTTTAGAAAGCTCCAGTGTCAAAGAGAGAAGAATTCTGTAGCCAGAATATCTAGACCCATGTCTCAGGTATATGGAGTGGGAGCTGTTAACTTTTAGCTGTGAGCCATGTGCAAGACATGGGAGTCATCTTGGAAAACTTTTTCAAGTCAGCATTTGCAGGCTAAGGTCAAGTAGTTGGGCTCAGGCCACTCAGCATCAGATAAAGCAAATCATCTGACAAAATCACATCCTGGACTACTGATGTCATGGCCACAGGTGAGAAAACATGGACAAGTACCACTGATACCTCAAGCTTCTACAGGTCTGACCAGGAACATGCTCCTCAGGGAAAGAGTGGGAAGACACTCCCTGCAGTGAGGTAGAGGTGCTCTCTGTGAAATCTGTGGGCCTGGACCAGTCTTTCGCAGTGGTCTTTGGCCTAGTCCTCAAGTATTCATTAGTGTAAATTATTTGCAATGATAAAATCAAAGAGAAGCCAGGAAAAAAAGGCACATTGGCATCTGTGGAGCTTGGTACTTTGCAGTCTCATTATTTTCAGCAACAGGAAGTAGGTGGTATGATTTCATTTTCCAGATGAGAAAGGTAACGTCCAGCCTGAGGCCCCTACCTGAGGTCAAGAGTAGGAAGGGGCAGAAGTGAGATTACATTTGGGTCTATTCATATGCTGTCCTCATTCCTAAGGCATCTGCTTCTACCACATCACGTGGCTTTGCTTAAAAAGAAGCCATCCCTGTCACAGTGTATATTTGGGCTATTCCAGTTTTTAAATGTCATTTCATTATTGTTTCAGGTCCTTACACTGCAGGAAGCATTGAAGCAGATTGATAAAATAATCTCACCTGTGTATCCAACCTTAGAGGCTCCCATTAGCACTGATTCTGACATTTCTGAGGTCACCCCTTCTCCTTTCTTCAATAGAGAGACACAATCTGGCTCCACAATTCAAAATGAAAAAGGAAAATGGCAGGAAATTTCAAGTGCAAGAGTGATTCTTTCAGACAAAGCAGCAAGACAGCAAAGCTATTAAATATTTCATTCTCCTTTGCCCTTCCATTTTCTGGGTTATATCCTTTTTATGCTACTGAAATCATGCTACTGAAATTATGGGAAACCATACCTACTACCCCTGTCCAGGACATAGACACTGTCTGTATAGATGTGAATCTGAGTACAGTGAGACCTGAAACATTTTATTTAGTACTCGGGACTGGTAGGAAAGAGAGAGTAAATTTATACCATGATTTGTAAAAGGAACAGGAAAGAAGGCCCCTTTATTTTATTATCTTGGAAGGAATTTAAACATATATATATATCATATCATATATCATATGTATATATGATTTTAACTAAATGAAAGATCATATGTATATATGATTTTAACTAAATGAAAGATGCTTCTACTAAGCATTCTTGTTACTTAAAATAAGTTACAGAAGATGTTCCAAAGAAAATCCTATGGGGCTTGAGTCTCCTTTTAATATTAAAAAATAGCAGGAAAATTATACTTTCTTATATGAATTTGATGCTTCATCACCAGTGTCATCATTTAATAAACTGTACATCCTGAAGAATAATTACAGATTACTACAGGTACTGACAGCATAGTGTAAGAATGATCCTAGATCTTGAATGTGAATTGAGAAGAGTAAAAGGAATTGAACCTTCATTTCTAAAAGCAGAAAAGCTGAACCGGTTTGCTGCACTTGTGCTTTTGATGCATCTTGCCCTTGTCTCCTAGTCATTGATTTCCAAGAACACTCATTTGTCAAAGCGCTTCTCGGTCACACGTTCGTCATGGGTTGAACTGAGTGGACATGGGCTTCCCCTTCCCTGCCCTTTACACGTCATTTTAGTGCTTTTGATATTTATTTTTCCTTCATAGTTTTGTGATCATATGTGGATTTTTAAAAATCTCAATTATGGAGTGAGATTTTTCTATCTTATGGATAACAGTAGTCTTGGAAATTTGACCTGCTGATTTCACTTTATTATTTTCTTGAAGGACTGAAAACCCTGGTGAGGCATGAGTTGCTAGGAATCACAAAGCAGGTGAATTTGTATTAAATAAAACAATAAGGGTACAAGAAGCAGTTTCAATGATGCATCTGCTCAGATTACTTTGAATCTGACAGCATGTGGAGTACGTACTGCACTGAAAGGATTGCTCTGAACAAAGCCATCTTTTCCTTAGGTCGCTCTTTTCTCTCTGCCAGTCCACTGTCCCATCCTTCCTAAAGAATGTCGGTTTCCTCTCACGCTCAGTGCTGCCCGCCAAGAAGTCATGCCTGGTCAGCAGTCTGCAGGCTGCACAGCCTATTCTATGAATGTCTGTCTCAAACTTTCTCTCTGATTTTATTTCACCTCTTCAGGGAAACAAGTGATACGTCAACATAATAAATAACAATGCCACCTCAGTCATGAAGACAGTTTCCAGTCCCGATCTGAGCCTCTCCCGTCGTTCATTGTGGACCTGCAATGTCACGCTGCTCCTGTTTCATTGCTCCCAAACAGGGCTTATACTTAGGTCCCAGAGGACGGAGGGGACAAGGGGGCTCAAGAATCCCCAGAATATGATAGAATATTCCTTTCAATTTCTAGTAATATATAAATATGTCCCAAGTCCAGGCAATAGTTCTTCAATTATTTATGATGGTGTACAATACACCTAATAGATGAAACAGGCGTTGTTTAGTCCAAACTTCTTTCAGATGTGGAATAAGAAGGTAAGTGGTTTCGGGCACCATAAGGACTTCTTTTATGTGGTTCCTTGTGGGAGAAAGTCAGGGTGATCCACAGTTTTAGGGATGCTGAGATTCATCTACTGCCAAGGCCTAGTACTTCTGTCCTTTCACAGTTCTGGGTGTGGCCAGTGTCCTCCATACAGACAATGATGACAGTCACCAAATGGAAGAAACAAGCTCCTCTGATTGTGAATTCTTTCTCATTCTTGTCTTTTGCCTCAGTATTCCTTCTAACTGGAATTTAAGAAAATCATATTCGATTCTAATTCATCAGCATTTTGTGTTGCCAAAACTACTATAGAACAAGAGGATGAAGTGTTCTTACTGTGACCCAGCAGTGAATATTTACTTATATTGAAGATGGAATTAAAAAGGTATCTAGCGAGGGCAATGGAGTGATAATAGCTTTTTTTTTTTTTTAAATTCTCAGGTTTACTTGTAGTATATTGGAACAGAAACATTAGAGGGAGGGGTTAAATCACTGTCATGAGGAAACAATCAAGCAAATCCAAAGTACAAAATCTTATAAGAAAACTAGTGTAGTCTCTTTAAGAGTTAATGTCAGAGGGGCTGGGGATTTAGCTCAGCGGCAAAAGCGCCTGCCTGGCAAGCGCAAGGTCGTGAGTTCCGTTCCCGGTACCGGAGAAAAACCAAAAAAAAAAAAAAGAGTTAATGTCAGGCCGGGCTTGGTGGCACACATCAGCAATCCCAGCTCATAGGAGGTTCGCCTTGAGCTTGAGGTCAGCCTGGGCTACATAGTGAGACACATTTCCTGCCACCTTCTCCTCTTGAGGGTTCTGTGGGACGTTTTCTTCCAGTGTGGCCTTAACGGAGCAGGCCTGTGAAGCGTGTCGCAGACGCTCCGGGTGTGCCCTCTTGAACTGCTGCATCCGCTGCAGGACCAGCTCTGCAGTGCGGGGTGTGGAGGGGCTTGGCACAGCTGTTGTTGTCAAACGGGACAGAGAGGGCTGGGAGTCATCGTTGGGAGCATTCGCTGTCTGGATGCTCTGTGCTTGCCCCTGATTCAGAGCAGGGGCAAGCACACCCCCATCTCCACTCACAGGAGGAGCGGGTTCACTCTCCTGAGACTTGCTTGGCCCTTGCTTTTTAGCCCTAAGGCCTTCCTGCATGACCGAGGCTTCTTTGAAGGGCCAGGAAGGGTTTTGCTCCTGGTGGCAGACTGTTTGGTCTTTTTCGATACGCTTACCTGAGTGCTGTTTGAAGACTTTTGTGTCTTCCTTTCTCCCAACACTTCCTTGGTTCCAGTTCTTTTCACCCTTTAGAAAAAGCTGACACAGAGTTCTTTAAAATCATCATCCGACTCATCCATTCTCTGAGCAGTTTTAAGGCTTTCAGGCTGGTCTTCAGGGGACGGGGGCTACTCTGGAGGCACGTCCTCGGGGGGGAACATAAATGTGTGCACCTGTCTAGCCAAGCTTCATTCACTACTTGTCCTCACCAAGGTTCTTCTCTACTACTTGCTGAGCTACTACTTGGAGAATTTGCACAACTGACAAAAAGTACTGTTTTCCTCTTCGTAATGATTCAAATGTCTTTCTTTATATTGGGCCTGTGGTTAAACGACATGTTTAAGGCTTCTCTCTGTTAAAGTCACAACTCGGAGAATGTTTTGTGCAACAGCTGCCTTGGAGGTGGATTACATGTGAACTCAGTGCTCAGATTCTCCAGGATTTCCATGGTGATAAAGTATATGGTTTTATCTAATTTCTTACCTCCGGTGCCTCCGTGGCACCTTCCGATAATAGCTTTTTTATTAAGCAAAAAGGCCTTCCATTCCATTTTTGGATGAAGGAATTAAAAGTTCTTTTTTTATTTTATAAAAGTTCTTTTACACTAATTTCAGACATCATCGTAAAGGCAAAGCTAACTTGTTAAAAAGAGTCCTAGATATAAGCAGTTAATTTGAAGTTTTCTGAAAGGCAGCTGAAATCCCTACTGTCTGTAGAAGACATTCTTTCTGCTTGAAAATGGGTACAGACAGTTTCTAAGGGGTTATTTTACGTTGTAGACACTCATTTTCTAGTCAGTATAACATTCTATGACCCTAAGGAGCTCTCCGATTATGCCTTCTGTAAATAATGAGATTCTTTTGTTTAAAAGCTCAAGGAGAAACACAAACATGTTGAGTCGCAAAAAGCTCTTTCGGGCCAAAGGTACTCTGCCCTATCAGGCAGATGAATGATCTGCATATTTGGGGCATTTAAGTTCATGATTTGGTTCTTGCCCTGGAACTTAGTGTTACTACAGTATTAATTTGGTATGCAAATAGCCTTTTATCATAAAGTTGCAATGAACGTGAAATAATTCCTTATTTATAGGCTTCAGGACCTTTGCCATTAAGTGATGGACTCCTACTGACTGAGGAGCTAGACTTCAAGCTTTCTCACTTCCTGAGTGGCATTTAATTTGCCCAGAAAAGAAAGGGTATGCACTTGGACAAATGCTTGCAAAGGAGAGGAGTGAGCCAGTGTGGACTACTCAGTCTTATGGCAGGAGACACAGTTTTCATACTACAGGCAAACAAAACAAAACAAAACAAAGCAACAACAGCAGCAAAAAACCACTGTTAGTTTCCTATTGCTGTAGCAAGTCATCATAAACTTAGTCACCTCAAACGACACAGAGGTATGATCTTAGTTCTAGAATTTGAAAGTTAAATACAGGACTGTTTGGGTTAAAGCTAAGGTGTTAACAGAGCTGTGTTCCTTAGGGAACCCCCAAGGAGAAATCCTGCCTTTCCCAGCTTCAGGTGGTTTTCATGGCTTGACTTCAGGACATTTTCCGTCTTCAAAGCCAGCAACAGTAACTAGCTGAATTCTTAAGTCTCATCTGAGGCACTCACTCTTTTGCCTCATGTTTTCAGTTTTAAAGACCCATGATTATTCTGGTCTCCTTCAGGTAACCCAAGACAGTGTCCCCATTTCCAGGTCCTCAACCACCATCACATCTGCAAAGTCCCTTGTTCTGTAGGAGGTAGGACGTTAAGTGGCTTCAGGGATTAGGACATGCTCTTCTTTGGGGGGATTTATGCTTCTGATGACAAAGGTCTGGCTGTGCTAGCTATGTGGACTCTAGCTGGCCTCTTCAATTTGAAAGTTCCTGGGAAAAATGCAAAGGTGCAGCAAAAGCACACACACTACTGTTCGTGAGGTACTATGGTGATGAAGTGCTGTTCACACCTGCATACCTGTTCATGTGATTCTTCTTTCCCAAATATCCTCCCAAAGCCATGGGGGCAATACACATTTCCTTTTGATTTTCTTTCTTTTCTTCTTTCTCTCTCCTTTTCTTCCTCTTGCTCTTCCCTCCTTCTCCCTTCCTCTGTACCTGCCTCTTTCTTTCTTTCTTTTCTTTCTTTCTTTCTTTCTTTCTTTCTTTCTTTCTTTCTTTCTTTCTTTCTTTCTTTCTTTCCTTCTTTCTTTCTCTTTCTTTCTTTCTTTCTTTCTTTCTTTCTTTCTTTCTTTCTTTCTTTCTTTCTTTCTTTCTTTCTTTCTTTCTCTACCTTCTCCCCCTTCTCTCCTTCCTCCCTCTCTGCCTCCGTCCACCTCTCCTTCTGCCTTCCCTCCTTTCACCATAGTTATGCTTCCCTTCAAGTTGGGGTATGTGGCAAAATGTTGTGGCCATTATCTAAACTGTCCCCCCCAAAGGCTCACCATGTTGAAAGTTTGGTTGTAAATTGATGCACTTTGGGGAGCCGATTGGACCCTGGGGACTCTAATTCCTTAAGGGAACTAATCCATTGATGAGACTGCACTTTGATTGCATCATTTAGAGGTTATGAAACAGAAGTTGGGGCCTCGTTGAAGGAGTAGATTGCAGGGCTGTGACTTTAGAGACTGTTTTTTGTCTCTAGTCTTTTCCTCTTTGGCTCTTTCTTACTCTCTCTGCTCCTCAGCTACCATGAGGTGAGCAGTTCTCCTCTGCCACGTCCTTCCACCTGATGTTCTGCCTCATCTCAGGCCCATAGCAGTGGAACCAGCCAACCGTGGACTAAAACCTCTGAAACCATGAACTACACGAATCTTTCCTCTCTTCAAGAGTTTTCCTGAGATATTTTGCCTCAGTAATGGAAAACTGACCAATATAGTTGGGCTGAGTTGGTAACTTTTTAATGTAGGACTGAACATAATATTAAAATGAGTAGAGATATTATCCCAGCAGTTTTTGCTGTGCATAAGATCATTGCATTTATTTGCAGATCTTCTTCCTGGAATGTTATTCAGCACCAGTACAGCAAAGATATTATCAATTTGATCCTCTTGGGCAACTTGGTCCTCTGGAGGGCTCTTCACAGGAAGAATTTTTAGATATGAAGAAAGAAATATTGAGAATAGAGTAAATGGACAGGTTGCAGAAGAAAGTAAATCATCCTCTTTGATTTCTTTCTTTCTGATTGATTGCTTTCTTCCTGACTCTCCAGATTTAAATAAATCAAGCCCTAAAGAAAAGGTAAAATCACAATTTCCAACTGATAATTGATTTTTTTCCCATAGCCTCATGGTATGTCTAGAGTGCAACTGAGAAGATTATGTTAAATAATGGCATAACCAAGCCAGTAAATAAGTTAACATCATTTTAAGATCTGCTTTACATAAGAGACTAAAAATTGAAGGATAATGGGCTTAAAAAAGATGTGTGTCAGAAATACTTTTTTCTTCTAATGATACTAACAAAGCTTGGCTTCTACTTATACAGGTCATTCATTCATTCAGAAATATTTGTAGAACGCCTACTCTGAACAAGACTGTGAGGGGCTGAATTGGATGTGAATATGTGAGCATGGAGATGACACTCACCTCTAGCCTCAATCTAGTTTACAATCTAGAGAGAGAACCCTTCAAATAAATGTGACCCCTGGGTGTGGTAAAGAAATTGTATAAATGTCTTTGATCTTCCAGTTTAAAACCCATTTTTCATTATATTTATATACCCATACTAACTCATCAAAATGAAGTCTCTAAAAAGATTTCCTTTTATTTATGATTTTTAAAAGCTAAAATGTCAATATTTTAGATAGAAATATTTATTTTTTTTCTATAACTTGTCAGAGGTTTCTCAGGATGCTTTAATCCATGTGAAAGAGGCATGGGGGGCCTCTATATATTTCACTCTGTGATGGTATGTGTACTAGTTGGTACATTGTGTCTATTTGAGAAGTTTAGAAGTTTAATTAAGTGACTCAGCAGGGAGCCAGAGTCCTTACTTTGTAAACATCCTCATCCTGTGCAAGAGGAGGGCATGGAGATGGTGTGAGAGCTACACGCACCCTGGAGGGAGTGGTAGCCTGCTTAAAATATAAGGGAAAAAAAAAATCTTGTCCCCCACCCTTTTGCTCTTCCTGTTTTTGCTGTCTTTCGCGGCCATGAACTGTTGCCCTCGTGCCATGTGCCACTCTGCCTTGGAGCCTGCTGAGTATGGACTGAAACCTCCACAGATTATGAGTTAAATAAACATTTCCTTCCTTAATTCTGGGCCTCAGGTATTTTGTTTAGGAACTAGAAAAAAGTAACTAAGACAGTATGAAAATTTATCTTTTAAAATTTAGGCAACTTTTTTCCCTAAGTCTTTAAATGTAATAGTCTGTCAGATTTAACATATCTAAGGTTGATTTTAAAAGGAGACTCAGAATATGCATAAATAAGGGAAATAAAATTGATTACCTATGAGGAAAAGAAGGTAAAAAAACAATAAAAATAATAAGACATAAATACCACATCACTGTTGGGTTTCTGCTATCAGACGGGAGTGGAAATACATTAAGAGGATGAAATTGTGTGAGAAAAGTTTACATTATACACTCATTTTCACTCTCTGATGTGAAGCTAAATCCTAATAACTGTTGTACTCAGGTTTATGACAGGAGAAGATCCCACTGTGTAATGAAATCTTTTTTCCTACTTATCCCAAACTAACAAAGTTTTTTTAAAAAATCATTTTTTTTCTATTATAAGAGTTCAAGTTATCCCAGTGAATATCAGGAACAAAAATAATGTATTTTTATAGCAGAAGAGCTTACACCACATTTGTCTTTTATTTGGATAATCAGAAATTGACTGCTCAAATGCTAAGGGATTTGATCCTTGGCTATTCCATGTAAATTAAAATAAATGTATGATGATGTTTCTAGCTAATTGCAAAAGACATCCATCTATGTGATCAGTAGCTCTCTGACAGCCAGTGCTCTCACCGGCCCTAGTTGAAAGATGAACTTCCTCTGGTTGGAATTTATGTAGACCCTTGGAAGCAGAAATATTTACACATCAAATAAGACAATTACAGGACAATGTGAGAGTTACCCTAGCTACACACTTTTACTTGTTTGCATCTTCCATTTCTGATTAAGTTTCTACCAGATCCACAAATCTCTTCCTAAACATCTCAGCTGTCCTCTCTGGTGTTCTGAGCAGCACTTTGAGTAGTGCTTCCCCATATGCATTGATGCCTTGGCACATTTCTATACCTTAGGGTATTTTCAAAAACTATTTTATCCATATATACTTTGTTTCCCTGCCAAGTTTTTAAGACTTAAGAAAGATTATCCTTCCATCATTCTTGACAGCATTAGAATGTGCCTTGCATGTAGTAGACATTTAATAAACACAAACTATACAGCTAAGCCATCAAAGTTTAAGATCTCTCTTGATAGCCACCTCTATCCTGGGCATTTTACAGTTCCTTGTTATAGTTGTTCCTTTGGTAAGGGAGTATGTTGGATTATCTTTAATTAAGATGAATAGTTTTGTAAATTCAAATTGTTTTTGGCATGGGAGACAAAGTGAATTAGCTCAGGGTATTTTATTCTTCCCTAATCCCAAAGCATATTGAATTTAGAAAAACTGTGTGTATTTTATACAATAGTGTACCTTATTTTGCCAAATTTACTAGCTATTCCAAATTATTATATTACAAATAGGCAGATAGATAGGAAAACAGGGAATGCTAAGCTACAGAGTTCAAATAGAAATGCACCATTGTCTGGTCACCAACAATGTTGCAGTGTCCAGGTTCTGTAGTACAGTACCATACATATTGTTTTCATATGCAGAATAAACTCCATTTTCCTGAGAAATTAAAATCTTTTTAAGACAGATTTAAAATCTTATCAGAATTTGAAGGCATAGAAAAAAGTTTTTTAATTTACCTTTCACTAATTGTGATTTATTCCTTCTCCCTCTATGCTACTGAAGATCCACTGTACTATTTAGCACTTGCAATCATCATTAAATCATGTTACTGATTTAAAAGAATAAAATGTTTGAAGTGTAAATGGAGACAGTATTACTTTCTTTAGCTCATGAAGATGTGTAGAATCTTCTCCAAACATTTTAAATAAATTGCAGATTTGTGAAGACGGAAAGAAGATATTGTTTATTTGAAAATAAATGCTGGCTCATTATGCACAATGTCATTTGCAAGGTCCTAACACTGGAGAGGGCTCACTAATATTTACTTAGAAAACAAAACTGGAATCTTGCAGGGGTGTGCCAAACAGACCCAAGACTATGAGTTTCATCTCTTCTGAGAGTGAACTCAGCAGAAATTGCATTTACTTCCTTTAATAATGAATATAAATATCACACTCCCACTTTCCAGGAAAACTAGTTTTGAGTTCACTGAAAGGTTTAGGTTTTGCTCATCATGTGAACATTTGTGTCTTTAGCTCCTGGAACACACCAAATGTTGCTTAAGTTCCTATGTCGGCCCCTGAGTTCTGTATCTTAACCACCTCTGGACACTAGTTCATGCCAGCCAGATTCATCTTCAAGCTGGACTTCACCATGAAGATCTGAGGCATCTGACCCAAATCTAGGGGTAAATGCAGAGGGGTCCTACTCAGCTCCGCAGTGAGACAGTCGGACTCACACTAACAGCTTCTTTGGCTTTCTGTTCTCTTGGTGGCAGAAAGCCATGCAATTCTAGGTATGTGATGAAAGCAGCTGCTGCTATGTCTTTTGGTTTTACTACAAGGGAATCTTGAAGATAATTAGAAAGGGCCAGACTTTGTGACACTCACAAGTCTGACATTGACATTTGCAGATCAAAGGTAGATCACATTTAATAAATTTGTTAAAACTTCCTTATAATTTA
>NW_004955444.1:16049514-16085717 GCF_000276665.1 Chinchilla lanigera
GAGAGTTTTGTGATTTATTTTCTAGCACAAGGTTTTCAGCAATGCAACTGTTTTTATTGTTGTATTTGCAGATACTTTTATAATTCTATGTGAAGCTACTAAGATATCAAGATATGATAGTAAAACAATTTAAAAATCAGAAAAAATCTGATGGTAGAAATTATAAGAAGCCAAAAGGAATTAATTTAACTTTGGAAGGATATAAGGCAAATTATAAGCCTTATAATGGTACAAGGATCTGTGTTGTTTATTTATACTTATTATCTGATTATTCAATTCTTTTATTAATGCTGTTTACTATTTTTATCAATCTTCACATTTACAATGAAAACTCAGATTTATTCCTAACTTCAGATTGTTGAATACAGAAGTAAAAGTCTGGATTTGTTCATTTCTTAGTGGGAGAATTCAATAATATTTAATACAAATCTTAAATATTACCAGGTAAGTGGCCACCAAACACCATTTGACTGTTGATAATATTGTGCCAGGTAACTTAAAACCATGGCTAAAAACTGCAACTGAAACAAAGGTGCATTTATGTTTTGTGGTGAATCTTACTTAGATCCCTTCTATTTAGAGCTTTCAGAGACACCTTTCATCACCTTAAGTTTCAAATTTACATACACTGTATACATCTACAACAGGATTATTGCTTTTCCTTTGATAGATGCTTTTGCTTTTAGTAACTGAAACACCATGACTATTTCTTCAATTTATTCATGCTCCATTTCATTTCAAAGTCAATTTGAAGCAGATGTGGCAATTTTTTCTCTTTGATTTTTGTGATGAAACCGGAGAAGACTGTCTTAGAGGAGTCTAGTCTATACACACACAAATATTTTTGATGAATAAAAATTGTATTGAAATAAAGAAAAACAGTTGCAATTTTAAATGGTCATTGATCCATCCATCCATCCATCCATTCATCTATGCATCCATCCATTAGACCATCCATCCAATCTATTGTTTATATCTATCCACTTATTACAAAAAGAAAAATATAGCTTTGTTACTCTTACCACCATCTCAATTTATTCTTATTTAACTTTTAAATCATCATAGACTTGAATACCCGTTTAATATATACCAGTTTCATAATAAATTCCCTATCCATGTTTTGCAATATGCCTGGTCTCATTATCTCTTATTTTTAAATGTCTGTCTTCTGGGTTCTATTTTTTTTTCTTCTAGAACACATATATTCCAGGAGTCTCTCTTGCAATATTTTGGTCTATTTGCAATATTTTATTCCTTCATTTAATTTTTTACTTCCAGTTAATTTTTTCATGGAGGTTGTAATTCTGGGGGTGAAATGTTAAGCTGCACAATAATCACGGCTTGTTAAAAATGTGGGTGTCTGGATTTGCCCACTCACATGATTCTGACTCATTAGGCTCTGCGGGTTTTGCCTTTTTCACAGCATTGTGATTTGAGTTATTGATGCTGGTGCTTCGAGAAACTGCTCTAAGACAATAGCTTGTGACTGAAATTTCCATTTTCTTGGGGAACTATTTCGGTTTGATACTACCTATTAGAAATAACATATGAATTTATTATTGTATCAGCCATTTACTACTAGTAATAACAACCCTAAACTTAGTAGCTTAAAGCAATCACAGAATTTATTTTGCTCGTGAATCTGCAATTTGGGTCTGACTAAGTGAGTTGTCTCAATTCTCTCCCTGTGCTATCAGGAGGAGTGCTATCTTGGAGAAGGATATTCAGTTCCAACATGGCTCCCTGGGATAGCTGGAAAGTGTTGACTGGGAATTGAGCAGGAGCCTGTCAGCTGCCTCTGTTTCTCCATAGTTTCTCCATGGAGCTGTTTGGACTTCCTCACAGCATGGTGGTGAATTTCAAGGGGTGAATGCTTCAACAGAAACTACACAGAACTTTCTACTGTCTTAAGACCTGGCTCTCAAATGGATGGAGAAATGTTTCCTGTATAATTTGCTTGTGAAAGCAATTGTAGGGATATCTCAGAGTCATGAAGAGGGGATAATGTGGGAACCAGAACTCCTCACTCTTTGTCTCCCCTGTAAAGAGATCCCATTTCTTCTTAAAATCAGTGAATAACTTTAGCATGTGCACGATTCTATAGCACTAAAGCAAAGGAAGCAAAGGAACTTATTTTGTCAGAATCCAGCCCATGTCAAGTTGTTACCTCTTTCTGGTCACTGGCCCCTTGGTTTGGGCTGGGAGGTTATTTATTTGCTGTGTATTATTATTTATTTATTAATTATGTACCTTTATAAAAAAATTAAACCACCCAGACCAGTTAGGCTTAGCTAAAACTTGCCAGATGACAGAGCAATTTCCCTTCCACACTCTTAGATTTTGATAGCTAATACCTACAAAGGGGAAAAATGCTGAGACGTTAAAGATGTAAACATGTTAAAGACGTAGAGATGTAGTGCTGTATCCATTTCCCCAAAGGAATCCAAATTTAGAACAAATGGCTGAAGCTCATTACATTTCAGCATGTCTCAGCTATTTAAATTCTCCGTTCCTCTGTTTTCCTAGCTGCAGTACAAGGAGAACATTGCATTTTCAATAAATAATGTATAATTAATTAGCGTTTCCAAAAGCATAGTGCCCTTCACATATAATTGTCTCCATTCTACCCAAACAGCAGGTACTAATGAGATCAGGTTTTTGTCTTAAAGCAATCAGATCCTATTATTTGGTAATTGTGTAGTGCTTGGGAATTGGAACTCGATTTCTTTGGGTTTATCCATTTAAAATCAACTGTGTTATGTAGAGTGGATAGAAGTCTTTATTTTTTTTACATAGGAAATCTTAGTTAACAAAGTTAGAGAAAAGGGACTTTTGCTCTAAGGAAATTTAAATATTTACTGCCTAAGAAAACTTAATCATTCTGAATTAAATAGAATAAGTTGGTAGAGGTGTTGATGGAATTTTTGAGTAGCACTTTATTCTACTAGTGTAATAAATACTTAACCTTAAGCAAGTTTAAATAAAATACAAGTTTATTCACTTTCTTGACTTAGGTTTTTAAGTTTGTGCACACATATGCATGAGTAGATTGTAATATCTATTTCATATATGACCTTATGACTTCAAAGGTCTTTTGAAGGCCTTGTGATGCTCTATAATTCTTGTAAGTTAGGAAATGTGGCTACTAGAACAGAGGTCACTGAAGTACAGCTTGCTGATTTGAGACAAGCAGAGAAGGCTAGAGTTGGTGGCATGGTGGTGGCCGGCAATAGGAAAACCCGAGTCAGGACCACGTATTGTAATATAAAGGAAGACGCTTACTTGAACTCGTCTTCCAAGACACTCCTGGTGTGCATATGAACTTCATGTGTCACTTTTGAGGCATGGTTGCTGCCGCATCCTTTATCCTCTTACTCTCTGTGACTGTGGGCTCTCTGAAGCTGACCCAGCTATTGAGCGCATAAGCTAAAGGGCAGGATCACTCTGCCCTCTTTAGCTGTTCCATGGTGGGGCAGAACACCTCAGCACTTACAACAGCGTAAATGCCCCACCTGACTGTGCATGAGGGTTACCTGGGGAGCATCTCATTCGCAGCTCTCTGAATCTCACTTCCTACCTAGCCAATGAGGATCTCAAGGCAGTGGGACTCACAAATCTTTGAAAACATCTCTGGGTTATTCCAGTTATCAGTCATATTTGGGCTTATCGTTTCACTCATTTTGACTGGTTTAAACTTAGCTATTCAAAAAGACAACATAAACACACACACATAAGTTGTCACAAGTAATCAAGCCAGCAGTTTAACTTAGTGAATTTATCTCTTGACAACACTTGGTCTCTTTTAGAGACAGAATATGGAGACTAGATGGATAACAAAAATATTCCCAGCTTCTCCATAGCAGGTCAATTGAATATATACAATTTAGTAAGAATTTTCCCTAACCACTTGTTGACTGTACAATGAAAAGCACCTTTTTTTCTTTTTAACAAAAATATATATGTAATGAAGTTGTATATTGCATAGGAATTAAACATAAGATCTAACAGTTTGGTTAAACTTTAATGTGGTTAATTTAGCTAAAAAATACCTTGGTTAATTTATTGTTTTTAGGAAAAAAATAATTCCCAATATGTACTGCAAATTTTCCTTACATTTGTGAAGATTGGGACTTATGAATTCTTTCATTCATTGGAGGAGATAGTGCAGGGCAGTGAATGGGGATCCGTCAACTTGGCCCTAATTTTTGCCTTGTTAGGTAGTAGACCTCAAGAAAGCCACAATTTCCTGCTTGGTTACTTCTTCCATTTGGAATTTTGGGTCTAGACCACCTCTAACGTCTCTTCGAGTCCCATTACGGTAGTCACTGAACACTGTATTAGCTATTGCGTGCTTACAGTTCAGGTAGAGTGATGTGTCGCTGCTGTGAGATAGTAAATGACAAAAAGCACTGTGGCTAACTTGGGCAGTGCTGAGCCAAAGTTGCTAAGATCCCAGGCTGGCTTGAGGAGCGGTAAGGTCAGAATTTGTGGTAGAATACAGCTGAGTCCAGGCCACCAAGAGGATGTGCATGGGTGGAAGAGAGCAGAGCGGCTGTCCTAGGCCAAAGGGAAGCATGGAACTGGAATATACAAACGCTAAACTGAAGTTTTCCACTCCCCATGAAGAATGAATTTTTCCAGGAAGTAGACTCCTCCCTCTTTAGCCTTTCCAAAGCAGTGTGTCTACAATTATCAAATAATACACTGTTATGTTCCTAGATGCTTCTTTTTGTAGTTTTCAGAATCACTGTACATTCAGCTTCCTGGTGTCCAATGGATTGGATACTAAGAAAGGCTGATTACATCAGTGGATAGTGGAAACAATCAGAATACTGGGGAGGGGAGGCTGGTGTTGTGCACGCTGTGGCATGTCGTTCAGATTCCCCTTCAGGACCCAGTACTTCTCCTCTGATGCTTGGGTGTATTTGTGTTTGATAGTTGCCTGCTTAGGTAATTTCAAGAAATTGTTCTCACGTAAACAAAGTGTCTCAGCCAAAGTCATGTTCCCTACCTCAAAGTTCATGTACCCTGACTGATGCACAAGCATACAGCCTCAGTTTTCTTCTCTAAAGTGAGGATTTTTGAGGAGATGTCACATCTCAAGAGCTCCCGCACAACTGGCAGATGTTTTCGTTGACCCTGCATTGCAGTTCAGCGCTGCTTCCTTTCCTCCCACAGGCACACATCATTAATGTCCCACATGCAAACCGCCACCTCAGAGTTCCTTTCTAATGGAACTCAATCTAAGGTAGCTGGGACGGGAGATTAATTTTGAATACTAGAGAGGATAAGTTTAGAACAAAATTGTCTTGAGCACAAATGATAATTTCCTGATAATTAGAAGTAGCTTTATTCACTTGTCAGAAAATTATTGCCCTAAATACACAAGCCTACAGTAATTATAAAGGTGCAAAGCAGGTGCGCAGTGGAGCTGCGCAACAGAAAATGACAGCCTTGCAGAGCCTTGCCAGATTACAAAGGGTTTTACCACTGTCTGTGGATTTTATGCTCTAAAACTCTCATCTTTATTTTTGCTTCAGTCTGAGGGCCTTAGGATGATGCTAGGTTTTAAAACAAATTTAAATCATGTTTCATTTTATAGATACTGTGTAAGTATCAATATCCTGTCTAAAATATATTACTTGGGTTTTTCTGTTGTGTTACTTCTGCAATTTATCTGCATAATCATCCTTTAGGGTCCGTAGGAGATGATTCCAGGACTCTCATGGTTTCTGAAATCCCAGGATGCTCAAGTCCCTCATATAAAACAGTTTTGCACTTGCATATATTCCAATACATCCTCCTGTATATACTTTAAGTCATCTCTAGAATCCTTACTACAGCTAATACAATGTAAGAACTATCTAAATAGTCATTGTACTGCATTGTTTAGGGAATAATGACAAGAAACAGGGTCTGTACATTTTCAGTACAGATATGATTTTTTTCAAGTTCTTTTTATCTGTGGTTGATTGAATCTGTGGATGTGGAATCCATAGATTAAAAAAGGTTGATTACACTATCAAAGGGGAAATGATCTAGGTCTTGGGCTCTCCTACATTTGTATATTTCCACTGAGTAGTATTTTTACCAGGAGCAAGACCCTGGAAGGCTGTCCCTAGGACTTCTGAGGCTATACCTTACATGGCAAGTCAAATTCTTAGTGTAAACACTGAAAATGTAAATTAATTCCACTGACTCCCACATCAGTGCATAAAATGAGAGAATTGAGAAACTTTTCTCAAATTTGGTTAAAATAAGTCTTCATTAGATTGCTCTTAGGTAGGTTAACTTAAGCATCCAGGTATTCTGTGACACTTCTCTTACAATAGTTACTGAACCATACAAAATTTGTATGTATGTTAGGTACACACACATCAGATTGTTAAAGTAGAATGCTTTAAAAGTGATTAGCATATAATTTCCATACTATTAATGGCTTTTAAACTGAGTCAGTTTTAAAAACTAAGGAATCTTTTACATGCTTTATATTTTTATACTTTTATTATGATTAAATTTTCCTTTTGATTCCTTTCCTCAGAATCCTTCAAATATTCTCTTCCATCCCAGGGAGAGGAAATAAATTATGCCCTACCATCAAGAAGATAACATCAGCAATAGAACAACCATTATAGATCAGTTGGTTCCTTTTCCCTTTGACAATATGCTTCATTTTGATAACAGGAGGATTTGGCCACCTTGCTCAACCCAATTTAAACTTCACATTGGGTCATAAACTAATAATGAGAAACTGGGCTTGGAAACTTTTTCCCCCCTCCAGACCTAATCTGTAGCTGTGGTTATCAGTCACTACATAAAGTCTTTTCAGTAGAAAAGCTATAGGAGCTCTGCTTCTGGAAGAACAGCTTCTAGGAGTTTCCTTTTTCACTATGTAGCAAATATGAAAGTTCTTATTTTACCATTTCCTTTATTATCAACAAAGAAGGGAAAGACATTCTAGTTGAGAATACTTGGTTCCATTTCCTAACTCAGTTTCTTCTTGAAGAAACTTAGTTTCATCTCTGTAGCTCATCTTTACAAATATAATTTTTCTTTTACATTTTTTTTTTCCCCTGTACTGGGAATCAAACTCGCGACCTTGCATTCGCCAGGCAGGTGCAGTGCCGCTGAGCTAAATCCCCAGCCCCTTTACAAAGATAATTTAAGCCTCAGATTTCCTAAGTGTCTTAGGTAAAATGCAATCAACATTAATTAAAATACTCCTGCTTATAATTATGCCCATGATAGGTTCAGAAGAATATAAGCTACTAGTAAACAAACACTGCAAAGATAATTAAACAAAAATGAAAGCTTTGTAAACTCAGATTGCTTCAAATTATTTAGCTAATGATGCACATTCATGTTGATGTTTGCTTACTTAAGGGTTGTTCCTCATGGACTGTTAGAGCACTCTAATATGGTATTGCACCATAATTAAAGATTTCCTAAATTCTCATCTACTTCATGTGGCTTTTGTGAAATTATCAGATAACATTTTTCTGGTACACTTTATCTCTGTCTGTTGCTTTTTAACCAGGAATCTCTGTGTTCACACATTAATTTGTGAGTTCATTAATTATTTAGCTTTTGTCTTTTTGCTTTGCTCATTCTCCCTGGGCAATAGCTTTTGTTTCAACAAAGGTCAACTAACTTCCAGTCCTAAATCATCACCCTAAGCTCCACCCCATTGTCCTGTAGACCTTTTCCGTGAACATACCTAATACTATACTCATGTCCATTCTCCTAAACCTATTGCAAGTTATGTATTCTCAAGTGAAGTTAATGATGCTACTATCAACTCATGTGCCACATAAGAATATTTTGGTCAAGAATGGATTGCATGGGGGCTGGGGATTTAGCTCAGCGGCAAAGTGCCTGCCTGGCAAGTGCAAGGTCGTGAGTTCGGTTCCTGGTACTGGAGAAAAACCAAAAAAAAAAAGAATGGATTGCATGAACCATCATGGTACTAAAATATTATAATTGAGATGAAAAATCCCTGTGGCATAATATTTTTCCTGTTTCTTTCCTATGTCTACATACACAAACGCTTACCATCATGTTACTGCTGCCTCCAGTATTCTCCCAGCAGCATGCTGTGTGGATTCAGAGAGCACAGGAGCGGTAGGCTGAACCACAAAGCCTGGTCCGCCTGTTTGTGCAAATGCAAAATTGCCTGATGACGTGTTTCTGAGAACATATTTTTGTCCTTAGGAAGGTGACATGGCACTGTAAGTTGTCCCTTTTCCTCCCCACCTGAACTGAGTTTCCAAATCTCACTTAAATATGTAACAAAGTATTTCCTTCTATCCATTTATGATGCTATGGTATTGTTTAAGCCCACATTGTTTTCTGTCTGGAAGGTGTAAAAAGCTTCCTCTCTGCCAGAACTAATGCCCAAATTTCCTCTCTGTTGCACATTCCACACCACTTCCGGAGCCATGTGCAAAACAAATGCAATTCCATTACTCTACCTTTGCCACTGGTGATGGTTCTATTCTGCGTAGGATTTTCTTTTGCTACAGAATACATTAGTCATGTGATTCCTTTCTTTCAGTTTTACATCTTACACACTCCACACAGTTGGCCCGGGCTGCAGCCAATATGTCAAAATTTCCCTAACACAAACTTTTTTCACTTAGGTCAATGTCATTTCCCCTGTCAGGAAAGACTTTTCTCTTTTTCTTTCATCTAGCACCACTGCTGGAAATTTTTTGTATTTTACATATTTGAAAAAATAAAATATGTTTAGAGAGACTATTTGGAATTTTAAAAAGTGTGTGTGATATAGTTTGGGTGGAAAACTGTTTATTCTCAGAATCAAAAGTGCAGGCTCACAATTTCAGAGCTGATAAAAATCAGCCAGAAGTCTAACAGTAATGACGGCAAAATGATCTTTATCTCAGTAATTCTCTGGAAAAAAAGTCAACTTTATCTAATCTATGAAGGAAACACAAAAAGCTGTAATAAATTCTTTCTATTCTTGATGCCATGCTGGTGCCTAATTGGAATACAGAAGACTGTCACCCAGAAGAAGAAAATATTACTGCTAGACTGAAAAATTAATCAGTGCTGTCTGTAACTCAGAATAAATTAAAATGAAGATTAGGTGCTAAATAATCTGAAGCTGTTATGTAAAGTGTTGATGATTGAGGAAGATATTTTACTTTTTATTATAGAAATTCCAAACATAGAATTAGCATAGGGAGAATAGTGTTAATGGATTCCTATTCACCATTTAACCAACTTGAACATTTAGTAACTTTGTGTCAATCATGGGCCATCTATATCCCATGATTTAATTATTATAAAGAGGTTTAATGTACATTACAAGTATCATGTGATTTTATTTGTGCATATTTCAGTTTGTAATTCTGTTTTTTTTTAAGAAAAATTGTCTCATTTTTGTACCTAACAAAATAGTTATTGAAGTATCATTATCAACACACCATATCTTTATCTATGTCTTTATCATTAATCATTATTAACAAAAATGTGTTAGAAGCCCATCTAACCTGTTTTCAAATTCTTTCATTATTCTATAAATGTCTTATTCTATAACTGTAACTCAAATATGGACTGTATTTTACATTTTGTTGATATGCTTATTTATTTATACGTTTGTAGTATATAATGTGTTAACATATTATTGATTCCATTGAAAAAAGGACCAAAATCTGTGTGTATGTGTGTTTGTGTGTGGTATGTATGCATGAGTGTATTTAAAACAGGCAAAGCAGCAGTAAGATCAACTTATACTATGGTGTGGTCTTACCATTCAGAGAAGAGAATGACTATATTGAATAAATTTAGACTTTGCAGATGACAAAAATATCTACAGAGAATCAAGGAATAAAACATTAAGCATTCTAGAACTAACTGAATACAGCATGTCACAGAATATTATGCAGAAAAATTAATCACGATTGTATGTGCTAATCATGAATTAATGAATGTGTTCTAAAATTTATATGGAAAGGCAAAAGCTATAGAATAGGTAAAACAATCTACAAGGAAGTGAGAAGAATCACTTTATTCAATAGTAAGATCTAATATGTACCAGAATTTATTAACACAGCATGGTATTGATGGACAGATTGATACATAAATCATTGGAACAGAATAGAGAATCCAGAAGTTGATTCACACAAATATACTTGAGGTTTCACAAAGGTACAAAAACAGTTCATTGAAAAAAAGATAGTCCTCTAAATGATGGCCATCCATAGGTAAAAATAAGGCTCAATCTACATTCAGGCCTTATTAAAAAATCAACTCAACATATATCATGGATTAAATGTAAGTCATAAAACTATATAACTAATAGAGGAAGCAAACACAACAGTGCAGGGAAAAAGTCTTTGGTGTCCAAGGCTAGGCAAAGACTTCTTAAACTTGACATCAAATATATTATCCATATAAGGAAAATGGGCAAACTTGATTCAGTACAAATTAAAATATATAGACTAGAAGAAATATATGTAAGCCACATATCCAGTAAAGAACTTGTATCTGGAAAATATGAAGGACTGTAGTAAAGAAAAATAAGTAACTTAAATAAAAAATGGGCAAAAGACATTGCATTAGCTTTTTGTTACTTTCAAATACCTAAGATAATTAACTTATAAGGAGGAAAAGTTCATTTTGGCTCATAGTTTGGGAAGTTTCAGTCCATGATCAATTGGGCTCATTGATTTTGGACTTGTACAAATGAGAAAAAAAGAGAAGAGACTATGGTCCCACAGCCCCTTTGAGGGCAGATCCCTGTGATCTAAATGTCTCATTGGGCCCCACCTCTTCCAGTTTTCACCAGCTCTCCATAGTACCACATGCTGAGGTTCAAGCCTTTAGTACCTAGACCTTTTTTATTTTTATTTTTTATTTTTTATTTTTATTTTATTTTTATTTTTTTGGTTTTTGGTTTTTCTCCGGTATCGGAATCGAACTCACGACCTTGCGCTTGCCAGGCAGGCGCTTTTGCCGCTGAGCTAAATCCCCAGCCCCTGTACCTAGACCTTTGACAGACATTTCAGAGCCAAACTATAGCAGACATGAACAGATATTTCACTAGAGAGGTTTACAGACGGCCAATAACCACACAAAAAATATTATTCAGCATCATTAGCCATGCAAATTAAAACCCAATGAAATATCACTACATACTTACACAAATAGCTAAACATAAAATACTGACAAACACTAACTGCTCATGAGGAAGCAGAGAAAATCAGCAACCTATACATTGCTTATGAGGACCACTCCCGAAACAGCTTGGCCATTTCTTTTAAAATGAAACGTGTAAATACTAAACAATTCATAAGTTATATTCCCGAGCATTTCCCCAGAGAGATAAAAACATAGTTACACCCAGGTTTGTACACAAATCATAACAGCTTTATTAATAATGCTCCGAAAGCATAAGCAAACTAAATGTCCTTTTACAACCTCCCGAGCCCTCAGGGCCTTGTTGAGGTTTTGGATACTTCAGCTTTGGGCTTTAGTTAAACAACCCGTGGCATAGCCTCATCAAAGAAAGCTAACAGTAGAACAATAAAAAGGACGAATTGATCTGTGTAACTCTGGGATGAATCTATAGGGAATTATGCTGAGTGAAATGAGCCAGTTCCAAACATTTACATATTGTATGAGTCCCCTTACATAACATTCATGAAATAACATACAGAGTTGCAGCATAGAGTAGTGGCTGGCAGAGATCGTAGATAGAAGGGGTGAGGGGAGGAGGAAGTGGGCATGGTTATTAATAAGCAACAGGAAAATCCTCTTCCTGATGAAATTGTTTTGTATCTTGATTGCAAGAATGTCAATATCCTGGTTTCAATATTGTGCTATAGTGTTGCAAGATATATTTACCAGTGGACTAAACAAGATAAAAGGAAATGGGTTCTTTATAATTCTTACATCTATATGAAAATCTACACTTATTTTTAAAAAGCTTAATTTAAAAAAGAAATTAATAGTAGCATTTAATGGAATATGTGTACTGTTTCGGAGTATATACTTATAATTACAAACAAAAGACCAAGAATATTTACATTATAACAATTAATTTAATAGAAGGCAAGAAAAGAAAAAAACAATGCAAAATGTTTTTACTTACATACATAGATATGTAGTGTGGAAAAATAAAAATCAAAATTTATCCAATAAATAGAAGAGTATTTGGTTTACATATTAGATGATAGATACTTAGTTCTAATTTAATATTTTATACATGAGAAATTGAAGCCCATGGGCCTAAATAACTTGAAGGTATTCCCGAAGCAAATCTGATACAGCGTTCAGACTGAAACCCAGTCTCTCTAATTCCCATGTTCGCATGCTGTAAGTAAATGAAAGAAAAAATCTTACCCTAGAAATGACCTACTCCTCTAAATATAGCCCATTACACTCGCTGGCATGCCTTGAGCTCTCCTCAAATCATAAAAAGAAGCAGAATGTGTCTGAAAACAAAATTACATTTTTCTCCAGAGAAAGGGTCTTCTGCATTTCAAAGGTCATTTATTTTCCAATTTTGCCATTTTTCAATGTTTCAACACATGGCTAAGGGATCCTCCCTTGAATCTAAAACTCACAAACATGACTTTTCAAGTAAGCGGCTGAGTTCTGTTCTCAGCCTTGTAATGGAGAGCCCTTCCCTGGCCCCCAGGGCTTAATGAGGTTTCTGATCATTGAGGGTTGGGGTCTGCCTTGATCTTGTACCTGGTGAGGAAGACTATCATAAATTTTGTGATAATTAATGAATACTCATCAAAGTCTCTGTATCTTGGTTAATATTCTCTTTTCACTGACATGAAAATAAATTAAAAGTGAAAATACTTATCACTGACTCTATAGGCAACTACACTGGACTTGGATTTAGAAGACCTAAGTGTGCATGCCATGAAAGCCGTTCTCAGCTATGTGATCAAGAAAATTGTTTGGCACTCTGAGCTTCAGTTTCTTGATCTATAAAATGTAGAACTAGTAAAACAATTTCCTGTGACTGTAAGAAACGATAAAATAAATGTATAAAAGCTCAGCTTAGGAAAACATTCGATACATTTTTAAAAAAATTTTTGGATTTATTTGAGAGTATTTAAATATGGCAGTAGAAGAACTACTTAATTACCTATACCTTTTTTATTGAAAGTTCAGGTGAAGTATTTTTTCATACATACATGCCTCTAAGAACACTTAATGAACTAACATAATTGTAACATCAGACCACAGCTTAGCCATCACAAGATGATGCACTGAGGACAGTGGCTTTCGGCTACACTTTTCAGATGTATGCAAAAGCAATCCTAAAATTCATATAGAACCAGAAAATACCCAGAATAGCAAAAACAATTTTGGGAAACAAGCTCAAAACAGGAGGCATAGCAGTACCTGACATCAAGCTATACTAAAAAGCAATAGTAATAAAAACAGGATGATACTGGAACAAAAACATATACTTGGATCAATGGAACAAAATGGAGGATACAGGAATTTTCCTATGCAGCTATTTAGTCTTTGACAATTGGATCAAAAGAATATGTTGGAGGAAAGATATCTTATTCAAAAAGTGGTGCTGGGAAAACTGGTTATCTGTGGGCAGAAGATTGAAAATGAACCCTTATCTTTCACCATATAGTAAGTCAAAATCAAAACAGATTAAAGATCTAAACATTAAAATGAAACATTAAAAGACAAAATAAGTAAAACACTTGAAGTCATGGGGGTAGAAAAGGATTTTCTAAACAGAATCTCAATTGCACAAGATATAGCAAGAATCTACAGATGTAATTATATCTGATTAAAAAGCTTCTGTACAGCAAAAGAATCAATCAGCAGAGTGAAGAAACAACTTAAAGAAAGGGAAAAAAATTGTCAGCTATGCCTTAGACAGAAGACTGATATCTAGAATACACAAAGAGCTCAGAAAAATTAAACTGCGTAAAAGTAAATATTCAGTCAAGAAATGGACAAGAGAAATGAATAGGTACTTCACAGAGGAAGAAATCCAAGTGGTCAAAAAATATATGAAAAAATGTTCAATGTCTCTGGCCATCAGAGAAATGCAACTTTGAACAATGCTAGGATTTCATCTTTTTCCAGGAAGAATGGCAGTCATCAAGAAATCAAATGATAACAAATGCAAGAGGAACCCTCCTTCGTTGTCGGTGGGAATGAAAACTAGTACAACCATTAGGGAAATTAGTATGGAGATTTCTTAGAGAATTGAAATTAGAAATTCCATATGACCCAGTGATCCCCCTGCTAGGTATCTTCCCCAAAGATCTTAAGACATCATACCTTGGCCATACAAGCCTACCAATATTCACAGCAGCACAACTCGTAATAGCTAAATCCCTGAAACAGCCTATATACCCATCAGCAGTGGCTGGATAAATAAAATGTGGTCTCCATATATAATGGAATACTACTCTGCTGTAAAGGATGACAGATTTGAGACATTTGTAGGAAAATGGACACACATGGAAAATATAATGTTGAGTAAAATAAATCAGACATATACTGTACTGTAGCTCTCATTTGAGTGAGGCAAAGTACAAACAGAAAGAGTAATAAAGAACTGATAGAAGGGGACAAGGAGATGGATCTCTTGCAATAGAGAAGTTATTGAAGGGGAAAAAAGCAAGGGGTGAGGAGGAGGGGAAGGAGAAATAAGTAGAATGAAGATATGCCTTGCACAGGAATTTAATAACCCCAATTAATGTAAACATTATATACCATAACAACAATACTGAACATTATATAACAACAATTATGGCACAGGGGAATCAGAGAATGAGGGAGAGGGAGGGAAAGGGGAGGAGATTAAAAACAATAAGCAAGCTGTGGTGTGTACAAGTGTGTAACCACTTTCCCAGATGATTGCTAACTGCGTGAACTGCAAACATGCACTAGTAAACTAAAACTTAAAACATGAAGAAAAAAAAAAACAAAGAAAATGGCTGTTGGCTTAAAATAACCATTGTACAGATCTATTATAAAATGAGACTGAAACAAAGACATTCAGACCAACAAAGAACTATAGAATCTCAAGTTCTTGTGACGGAGTGGCACAAAGCAGGTACTTTAGAAGAGGGAAATTGAATTAAAAGCGAAAGGACAGAGGTGTGAGTTGCAGCAGTGATCAACAAATTAATAAGCATGTGAACACACTAGAGCAGACAGTTGTAAATGTTAGTTACTACATTGTGCTCATTATAAATAAGGTAGAACTAGAACAAATTTTGCATGGAAATGGATGATTGGAATTAAAGTGTTATAAAATACTCAATGCAATAACAAAGATATGAGCATAAAGTTAAGTTTTTAACCTCCAATACAAATGTAAAATTTTAAGTGTCACCACTGAAAAATGCAAAATAGATATATAGCTTCTTATGTGGCAGAAGGAAAATGAATAGAAAGGAGAAGAAAACTCATAAATCCTCTATAAATTTGGAAAGGTAAAGATAGAAAGCATGACAAATGCATAGTAAATAGACACGAAACACATGTTACATGCCTGTATGTGTTAGGAGCAATTCCATAGCTGTTAATAAGGGAAGAACACACCTGAAAGGAGACATGCCAACTTTAGGGTAACTGTTACCTCTGAGGAGGAAGGCAGGAAACAAGATGCAAGGTGCTTTATAAAATGGCAAAATGCACTGTGAAATGAAAGGAATCTGCTCAAAAGTAAAGAGCAACTGGGATGAGGGAAATGAGAAAAGAAAGAAGGGGAAATTATGTATGTATGTATATACAGGATAGCTAGCATAGTTGTACTACTGACTTCTATCACTTTACTGAAAGGATCAGTTAATGATTAATTATTTGATCCACCTTGCATGTCTCTATTGGTTTTCCTGAGAAACCACTTTGAAGATATCAGTACGTAAAACAACAACCATTGTTAATTTCCTGTCACTTTGTAATTCAGTATTGCTTGTATCGTTCTCATGCTCTTTTGTAAATGGATGGCTGTTATTGTTTTTCCTTCTTTTATTTTTAAAATAAATTTAAAAAATGGCAAAATGTTAACATCTATTCAATTTAGGTTTGAGAGTATCTGTTAAGTAGCTCTTGTATTGTTCTCTATTCACTGAAAGGAATGATAGAAAAATCCATAAATTATATGTGCTCATAAGTGCATATGGGTATAGGTTAACAAAAATCTACCATTTGTAGGAAAAATTTTACTAAATTAAATGCTTGATATAGAATAATGAAAGAACAATGTAGTCATGTCTCATATAGCAACATTTTGGTTAATGACACACAGCCTATTCAATAAAGTTCCCACAAATTCTAATGGAAATAAAAAATTTCTATCACGTAGTGACATCAAAGCATGACATATTACTCACGCATTTGAGATGAGGCTGCTGTAAACATACCAATGGCACTACTAGTCGTATAAAAGTACAGAATGGCACAATTTTTAAATGCATAGTAGTTATAATGCTAATAAATAAAGGTGTTACTAGTTTACATATTACCATTATATTTTGCATCATTATTTTAGCGTATACTTGGCCTTGTAGAATAAGACACATTAACTGCAAAACAGACCCTTCAGGAGTCACTGCAGAGGCACTGTTGTCATAGCTGACAGCTATGTGACTGCTACTGCACCTCAAGGTCTTCCAAGAGGATGAGATATGGAAGGAGATGGTGATAGTGATCCTGACCCTGTGTAGGCTAATGTGTGCATCAGGCTTAGTTAAACAAAAATTTTCAAATGTGAACTAAAAATATTTTAAAAATAGAAAAATTTGGCCATGTGTGGTGGTGCATGCCTGTAACCCCTGCACTTGGGAGGCTGAGTCAAAAGGATAGCTGTGAGTTCAAGGCCAACCTGGGCTACAAAGTGAGTTTAAGGCCAGTCTGAAATATACAGTGAAACCCTGTCACAAAGGGACAAAAAGAGAAAAATAGAGAAATTTTCATAGAAGGGCATAAACAAAAAATATTTTTTGTACAACTGTATAGCATGCTTATGTTTTCAGTGTTATTCCAAAAGAATCAAAAGTTTTAAAAAAGTGTATCAAGTGAGAAAAGTAGACTAAGGTCAGTTTATTATGTAAAGGAGAATTAAAAAATATAAATTGAGCACAACCTATGTGTGCAGTGTTTATAAGTCTTATTTCTGCAGTGGAGTGCGGGAATGCCCCAGTCCTTACACTCACTCTCCAATCCCTCACCATCTCATCCAGAGACACCTTCAGCCCTGGAAGCTCCTGTGTGGTTAATGCCCTACACAGAGGCGTCATTTTTAAAACAATAGTTTTTCAGTATCCTACCATAGTTTTTATATGTTTAGTTACACCTAGATACTTTGTGTCTACTATTGCATTACCATTTCCTGCGGTATTCAGGACAGAAACATGCTGCCTGGGTTTGTAGTCTAGGAGCAGGATGCTATTCTGTAGGATGCAGGTCTGTAGGAGGCTGTGGCATCCAGGTTTGTGCCGGTACACTTAGTGATGTCAGCACAGTGAGAAAATTGTAACACACAGCTCTCAGTGGGATTCTCACGGTTAGACCCGGAACAATATTGGCAAGTGGGAAGAGAACTAAGAGGTGGATTGAGAGGAAGGGGGAGATGGAAAAGGATGTAAAAATAATGAAGATGTGTCCGGTACACCTACCAGATACCCACAATGACTGTATTTATCATGTACCTCAAACATGTACTACTAGGAAAGCAATCTTCTAGCTATGATTTTGGACAGGAAAATCAGTGTACCATTTCTTCTGTCTGATTCGTATTTTTAATTTACTGCCATACAGTAAAAGCGTGCCATTTTCTTATCACCCACCCTCCATTCTGCACCATCCCCTTTACCATTCTGAGAACAAGCATTAATACTCAGTGCAACTCCTGGTTTCTTTAATGTCGATAACTAAAAATAGGCAAGACCTCTGTCTGATGATATCGTGAGAAGGAAAGGACAAGTTTACTGAAATTGATGGGGGGGAAAATTCCTTGAAGGTGCAAACTCTATGTCTTGTGATCTATATCAGGACTTTTTAGTTTTTTTTTTTACTCAGAAATCCTTTTTTTTAGGAATATGTCTGAGAGGACATAATAAAATTTAGTACTAAGGTGGAATTACATCACAACAGATAAGTAGCAAGGTAGTAGGTTTAGTCTTCAACCTTTCTCTGTATTTCTAACAATCTCTATGTGTCATACACAGTGCTGAGCTAAGTGCCTCATGGAACTCCCCGCAATGTGCAAGAACTGGCAGAATCCATTACTGGAACACATGAAATAATAGTGTAGTTAGATGTGCAGTATAGCCAGTTTAAGCAGGAAATGTATTCCTGTGTTAGCTTTCCATTACTATAATAAAATACTGAGATAAATCAAATTTTAAAACAGAGTTTTATTCTGGCTTGCAGTTTCAGAGATTTCAGTCTGTGATGGGTTGGCAAGTTTCTTTTGAGCCTGTGGTGAGGCAGAGGAACCTGCTTGCTTCTGGTTGGCCAGGAAGCAATGTGAGAGGAAGAGGAAGGTGTGGGGTACTACGATCTCCCCTATGGTCACTTCTGCAATAACCTAACTTCCTTCCACCAGGCTGCACTCTCTTGAGGTTCCGCCACCTCCCAATAGTGCTGGGGACCAAGCCTTCAACACACGAGCCTTTGAAGGACATTAGCAAGGTCCAACATAATGACATTGCTTTGCCTGGACCGGTTCTTTGTTCATCCCTGCCGCATCCGTGTCCCCTGAATCCCTGTGTGCACTCCACTCCATCCCCACTCCTCATGTGCCTTTGACCTGGAGAAAGGCAATATTTAGCCAGCTTCTAACATCTAAGCAGTTATGTCAAGAAGTCCTCAGGTGTTACTGCACCTCCACCCTCCTTCGGCAGCTGCCTTTCTCTTCCCCAAAAGTTCCCATCTGATCACTGCTTGGTGTCCAGGTCAGAGGTCCTGCTTATCTTCTCCAAAGTGTTAACGTCTACTTCCTTCCATCTCAGTTTCTACTAGGGACACTCAAAATGCTAGATATGTGTGTGTCATATCTCCTTTCAACATATTCGGGATTCTTCCTGCTTTTAAATTTTTAATTGCTATGCATATTGTTTGTTAGGGCTGTTGTAAAACAAAACAAAACAAAAAACAACACAAACTGAATGGCTTAATCAGTAAAGGTTGAAGGTCTCAGTTCTGGAAGCCAAATGTTTGCAATCAACATTTTAGCAGATGCCTGGTCCCTCTGAAGTCACTAGAGAAGGATCTGTTCCAGGCCTCACTCTTTGCTTCTGGCAATTCCTTGATTTGTGGCAGCATAACTCCTATCTTCAGGTTGCATTCTCCTTCTGTACTTCTGTCTCCAAGTTCTCTCTCTTTAAAATGATACCAATGATACAAAATTAAAGACCCATCATACTCCAGTGTGACCTCATTTTAAGTAACTGTATTTCCAAATGAGGCCACTTTCTGAGGCACTGTGGGTGAGGTCTTCAACATATGAATGTTGGGGAAGACACATTTCTACCCGAAACACTATCGTTTGTTTAACTTGTTGAGACACTGCAACTTATTTTATAAATTCTTCATTCATTTCTTTGCTCATTCATTCATTTAACTGATATTCATTGAAAGGCCACTATGTTTTAGCCACTCTGCCGGACATTAGAAGAAATAAGTCAGTGAGAGTGGAGGGAATTCACGGTCTGACAGGAGACCGTGAGCGCCAGGAGCACCCTCCTAAGTATAACCAAGAGGACTCCTTTCCCAGTGCTGTTTTGACTCGTCATGACCTGCTGGATTTTAATTTTCACTATTTGTAAATTGTATTTTCCTAAAGTTTGAGCAGACAATAGGGTTCATTTGTTTAAGGCTTAGAGCCTGGAAAATCCATTTACTATATTATTGTTTTGTTACGAAAGTGATTTCTGATAAAGAGCTTTGAGAAAAGAGTTTTAAGCCTCCTGAGAATGGATCCCTATCAGAAACAAATGTTCTGCCTTTTCCAGAGAGTAAATTAAATATCAGGTCAAATGAAAATGTAGAAGAAACAATAAGTAGAGGATATTTTCATCTAATTCCCGTTACATCACAGTAGAGCTATTGTTCTTTAAACAAATTGCACCAGACAGCACTCTATTCACTTTTGAAACAACCCCAAATGACTTACGCGATAAACCCTTCCTTTCCCAGGATGACTAACAGGTGAGGATAAAGTCATGCCAAATAAGCTCAGGGACTGCTTTCATAATGGGATCCCTTCTAGAGCGATGGCTGTAAATTCTGGTTAATTTCCATAGGCATGTATGAGTATGAGTGTGAGTGTGTGTGTGTGTGTACATGTGTGGAATAAGAACTCATTTTTTAATTGTAAACATCATGCTTTTCCCCTCCAAGCTGAGTTACAGTGCTCAGCATCCAGTATACACTCTCCGCTCTGCAAAGTACAAGACAGCCCGGGACCGGAGCCTCTGGCTCAAACGAGTGTTTGAGATTTAAATATTTTGAGAGAATACGCTTTGCGAATCACACTTCTTGCCTGCGTGGGAGGAATTCATATCGGCTGTTTGTAATTAAAGTGATGTGCACCATGGGAAGATTTTTTTTTTTTTTTTTTTGCAGTCCAGCAGTCAAGTCAGATGGAGGGGCTCGGTCCCCTCTCAGGGCGGTAGAATCTGTGGTTCACTGTTCTCAAAGTAAACAGGATCGTGTAACTTGGGCAGCCTCCAGATAAAAGGGGAGAATTGAAGGTAGCTGTTTGTTGGCGAAATTAACACTATTTAAAATATGGTCTTTCAAGGGGCTGGAGAGTTTCCACATAGTCCTACAATTATTTTGCATTGTTATTATTATTATTTTTTTGTGGTACTGGAAATGGAACTCATGACCTTGCACTTGCCAGGCAGGCTCTGCTGCTGAGCTATATCCCCAGCCCTAGGGAGCTTGAAAGTTGGTTCAACCAGAATGTTCAGAGGATGATGTCGGGTCATTTTATACACACTACTTATCATTTGAAGATGCCATTGGTAAATAGCAATTTTGACCCATGATAAGACATGCTGATGTTGTTAGAGTGAGTTCATATGACACGGATTTTTCTGGCCTAAGGATGATTTTTGATGACTAAAATGAATCATGGGGTGGAGTGAAAATGCATACTAAGCATATTTTTGCACATTCAAAGTGTTCCATGCAATGTTATCTGATTTTATTTCAAAACATATGTGGTGCTATTAAGTGGTTAATTTTGTTTTAATTCCTTTTAGAACTAAAAATATTAAGGGTGTTAAGTAACTTCTAGCTGAAAGTTCTACAGCCAGAAAATTCTGGAGATGGCATTCAAACTTAAGATTGGCTGATTTTAAAGTGGGCACAAGAATATAAGAGTGCTTTGAGATCTTTGTTTACAAACTCCTTAGAATGGTGTCCACAGATCCCCTAGCGAAGTGGTGGCAAACCCATGGCACACATGCTGCAGCAAGCTGTTGGATCACTGAAAGCCCTAAATAGCTCGTCATCAATTCCCCGGCAATTCATGGATGGGTTTCAGGAACCCATATCCCTAATGGGAGAAAAATACATCTTTCTTTTCACTCACCTCTAACTGAGTTCTAGCATTTATGTCAAGTATAAATGCTAGCAAGAACATCAGATATTTTACCTATTGTTTTTTCAATTCATTTTTACATTGAAGAGGGAGAGAAGTCTACAGGTAAGATTTGATAGTGAACAGAAAACAGTCAGAAGGAGCCTCGTTGGTGGTGATAGAAATCTACATCAGACATATTTTTAGCCTCTAATAAGCAGACATATTGGACAATCACAGTCAACTTTAGAGTTTGTTAAATACACAGATCACTGGATCTTACTCTCCAGAAATTTTTATATATCCAGTCTTGAGGTAATGTCTGGTCATCTTCATAGTGATGACCACCCAGAAGGGATACAGCAAGAAGGTGCTGGGAGGATGGATACTTGCATAACAAGCTGGGAAGCAGAAAGATAGTGTAAGAAGCAGGAGCCAAGACAGCTGAATGCTGCTTTCTCAGAGCCACACCATCTTTCACTCTCTTGGTTCCACAGTCCCTGCTGGGAGCTACTCTGCACTGCCATCAAGTTAGACTTCTCTTTAGTGCTGGAACGACAAGTTACACACACTATCAGAGGATATAGGCAACTGTCAGGAGGTCTTTGTGTGCTGGCAACCCTTCTCCAAATCAATGGAAAATGTGGAAGATGCGGGGGAAGGAAATGAGGCTGGAAAGAGGGTTGAGACTGAGAACTCCACTTCTCCTGCCCACTATCCTTCAGTTTCATTAAAGTTCCTCACCTCAAAAACCACTTTACGAGATGTAAGGGTGTTTTTAGGTGGATTTGATGGGAGATGTGGCTATAGATTTTCCTGAGAGCAGCTTCAGGTTCAAGCAGTGTTTTGTAAGTATAGTACAGTTACTGAGTTCCACACTGGCTGATGCCATTTTATTTTTAAATAGCATTTATTAGTGACACTTGAATGGATTTTTCTTGTACTTACACATCACATCAGAAGTGAAAAAGAACTTTTCCGTGACATTTTTCTCATGCTCCATTTGGTATTTATTGGAGCTAGACTAGAATCTACACATGTTAAAAATAATCACCTCATTATGGGGTCATTTATTGTTATCGAGCTACCCTACTTCCTGTAGAAAAATGACAGGCTCTACCTGGGCGAAGGCGACTAATGGTGGCAGAAGACGAGAAGAAGGGACAGAGCTCTTGCTGGCACTGAAGCTCCCTTCTCCTACTAGCTGCTGGCATTGTAAAAGAGGTCTTCTTTTTTCAATTTTAAAAGTTAAAAAGCAGACATCTGAGCATGTTTAGTGGGGTACATAGAAAAAGGATGACTGCCAGCTATTGCTTGTATGGTCAGAGGGATTTAGTTAGTAAAATCAGGCATCTTGCTGTTGCAACTTAATTAGTGATTTTTTCCTTCAGGCTCACACTCTCAAACTCCAGCAATGATAAGAATTATTTAGTGCAGAAATGTCAGGCTTGTTGACAAATAGATATTCTGGGTAATAATAAGGACTCATTTGTTAGATGTTCTTACAGCTGGAAGCAAAATGTTAGAAGATTAGGTGTTATTTTTTAAATTAAGAGATAGTATTAATACATCCCTATAAAGTGCATCATGGTAACTTGACATATATACACAATATGCAATATTCAAATCAGAGTAATAAGTATTTCTACCTTTTCAAACATCAATCATTTCTCCATTTTGAGAATTTGCACTTTTTAAATCATTTTGAAATGTAACAGAGATTGCTTAACTAGTAGTTATCTTACTGTGCTAAAGATGAAACAGAAGTAGGTCTCCACTCTGATGGTTTGGGTGTCCTTCATTGAACTTCTTTCTCTAGCCCCTCCCCCTATTCTTCCCAGGCTTTAGCAACCACTACTCCATTCTGCCCTGTGAATTTGTTGTAATAGTTCCCCAAATCAGTGAGAACACTTAGTCTTTGTCTCTCTGTATTTAACTTATTTAACTTAACATAATGGCCTCTAGCTTCATCCATATTGCTGCAAATGATAGGATTTTACTCTTATTTTTATGGCCAGATAATATTTTATTGTGTGTATGTACCACATTTTGTTTAATCATTCACACACCGAATGATTCCATATTTTAGCTATGATGAATAGTGTTGCATTTAAACATAAAATTGCCCATATCCTTTGGGCATATTTGTTTAATCTCTTTTGGATATATAAGCCATAGTGGAATTGCTGGATTATGTGATAGTTCTATTTTTATTTTACTTTTGTGGAGAGAAATGAGCTCTTAGACCTCGAGAACTGACTCAGGAGTTCTCACACTAAACGACACTACCACTCAGCGTTAATGGGTCTGTCACATCTTAATCCACAGAAGTGGCTCATCCTCACCGCCTATCTAGGTAGCCATCTTATTCCCATGTCCACAGATCTGAGTGCTCCTGCTCCTGGGTAATAGACTCAAACAGAGAGTCAGTTTATAAATTGGCCAGCAATTTGCAGCCTAATACCAAAAAGACGAGCTGATCCAGTGATATTCATCATTTCAGAGCTGTAAAACATGCTTGCTGTTTATCAGTTGATGGAGAAAGTTGAAGCCGGAGTGTTATGATCTAAAGCAGTCATGAGGGAAGCAAGCTGAAGGCACGAGGGAGAAGAAACCATTTGTAGTTTAAGAAAGTGAATTAATGGAGAAAGAAAGGTGTAAAGATCCGTGGAAAGAACAGCAATGCCGTGGTGAGGTCTGGGTGAAGCCATTTCTATTTTCCATGAGGTTCAGCTAAATTTAGCTCTTGCTCTTGGACTGCTGAGAGTGGTTTTCCTTTCTCCCCACCAACCGCCTTTTACCTGAGGAACATTAAGTGGGCTTCTTCTCACAAAAAGTTTTGTCCAATTACAGAAACTCACTTCAAAATGCCAAATTTGAAGGTAGCTTAAGAATCCTCAGTTAAATGTTATTTTTTTTTGAATCTCTTGAATTCCAATATTTGACTTTTTTGACCTACAAATATGTTAATTTTCTATGGTTCCGTCTAAAACATCCACAGGGAATAAGTTCTAAAATTCCTAGTGGATGCCTAAACATGCAAATAGCACTGAGCCCCAAATACAGCATGTTTTTCCCCTGTATGTACTTCTTATCTTGAAGATTTGTGTCAACAAATGGGCATGAAATTCTAGAGAACATAATTTCTGTTCTCCTTCTCTGGCATCAGCTAGTGCTCAACACTGTGACCTTTGAATTTCCTAAGTTACATGGAATTTTAGAAGAGAAGCCCAAGTAACAAAATTAAAAATTTAAAAGGCAGTTACTATGTGGCAATATTGCTTCTATCACTAGTGCTTTTCCACCACTACCATGTGAAGTCAAATCAGAAGAGAAATAAACCTAATAATTTGGAATTGAGGGTGCTAGAAACAACTCATACCCAGTGTCTTCACTACAGCTATCTCCGTCAGCATGAAGTATGAATGAAAACCGAGGAAATTAATAGCATGGACTCTGGACTAACAACTCAACTTTCTTCTGCTCATAAATATATCCTTTCTTTCATTGGAAGTTTATCAATAGTTTAATTTGTTAGTTTATTATGGAATCCATTGAAAACAGTTTGAAGTGGATTCTGTAGATAAAATATAGACATTTGTGAGGTAGAGAAGTGAATAATTGGATTTACATTTTAGAAACATGTGGAGAATCTCTCCCAAAGAGGGAAATAGAGGCAGGAAGACTGGCTAAGGAATCTAGTTTCAGTCAATGACTGTGGAGCTAGAGAAGAAAAATGGGGAAAGATATTAAGGAGAATTCACAGTGAAGCAATCAAGTGTTCTGACACACTGACAGGGTCAAGGCTAAGAATCCCGCTGCTATTTTAATTTTCTTATTAGTACCTGTGGTGATGAATTCTACTCAATGGGTCTTAATATATGTAATTATGTGATGAATATGTTGATTAGTTCTATTGTTGTACTCACTTTACAGTGTGTACATATATTAAACATCACATTGTATTCCTTGAATATATATAATATTATCAGTTATAGTTCTATAAAGGTAAAATTAAAATAGTACATGAACCAAAGATGAAACCAAAAAGATAGATACAATGATACTTTTAAGAACATGCGATTAGGTGATGCTATTCTTTTTTCTGAGCACTGTGTTATGAATATGGAAAATAGTTTTGTCACAGAGAAGGCCCTCAGAATGAGTGAATTCTCTCATGTGAGACATCAGCATTGGCACAGTTAGGAAGATTCCAGTACGGGAAGATGTCAACACATTTTCCACTGCAATTGCTAGGAAATTGGAGATATATAAAAGTGCCAAGAATCAGTCATTAGCATATAGCTTTGTTGTATGTAGTGTCTTACAATTTTGATAACATTTTGTTCATAAACAACAACATAATTGGAATACATCAGAGTATACGTGGAATTTGTTCTAAAAGACTTGAATAACTCATGTCTCATTCTATACACACAAAATTTTTAGCTACCAAGGTGAAAAGTTTAAGAAAATGGGACCATATTTAAATAAAGAAGACTGTGATTCTCAAAATAACCTGAGTTGTTTGTTCATCCTTATGAACAATCCAACATAATAGCAAAATATTTTAACATTGTAGTCAAGTTGTGAGCTGATTCCCAATTCAATACCGTTTGAGTGTTCCTCATCCAAAATGCTTGGGACCAGATGTGTTTCAGATTTTGGAGTTTTCTAGATTTTGGAATACTGGCACCGCTTTTCCTGGTTAATCATACTTAATCTGAAATCTAAACTCTAAAGTGCTCTGAAATCAATGTATGAAGTGGGTCACAAAAAATATCTACTTAATTTTCTCCAGACATACTCACTGGCTCTTTTCTTTCCTTTTTTACCCATTTCCCCATACATAACAGGACGCTAAGATCTGCACATTTTACACTTCCAGAGGTCTTTTCATTCTTACTACCATGTGGAAGATTGCAAAAATGACCATTATACCATGAAACTCCTCTTATCAAGAGGTGGAATCTGTTTCCCCATCTCTTAAACCTGGGTTGGCTTGTGATATTTTTTTAACCAGTGGAATGCAACAAATGTGAGGATTGAGGGAGTCCAAGACTAAGACTCAGTGGACCTTGGACTTCATAACATGCTCTTTGGATCCCTATAACTGCATGACAAGCAACCCCATTTAAGTCTCACAATAGCATAACTACTTAGAAGGTAAGCACTATTTCTCCTACTGTAGAAATGAGGATCTGAGAACACAGACAAAGAAACATGGTGGAATTTAAAAGCTAGTCACTGGCCAAGGGATAATTTTAACAGAGTTATTTTGACCCGGGAACCTGTGCTCTCAACCACATACACTTAAGCCAAGATATATGTTCTGGTTAATCAAGACCAGGTCAAATGTCGCTGCTGCTTATGATACAAGGAGTATAGACCTATAACTTTGGGGGAACATTTACCAAAGTTGCAATTTCCTGTTGAAAAATGCATCATTTAAAATATATTTCATTTATTTATTTATTTAATATTTCTGTTAGATAATTCTCAGTTGGCCATTTAAATGATCTGTTTTTTCTTTACCATTTTATACTATATTTATGAATACATGTTTGTCATATATATTGATCACATTCATCATAGGAAATTTATATCTGTACATAACATATCTAAATTCTTTTTTCCTGTTCCTCTCCCCACCCTTAAGCCCCTCCTCTCCTCCCCACTTACAAAAATTTTCTATCCATTTTTTCCTTCTGTGCTTTTTTGTTTCCCTTTCTTCCCTTCCCCTCTCCCTCCCTTGTTCCCCTTCCGATGTGAACATTTCCTTCCTCCATTGTGATATGTGTGGTCCATTTGGTCCTTATATATGCTTTTGGTTTCTCACACCAGAGAAACAATGTGGTATTTAATCAGATGTGATTTATTTCTCTTGAAAATATGGTCTCAAGGTGAATCCATTTACCTAAAAATGTCTCAAGTTTATGCCAGAGTACTACTCCATTGTATATAAAAGCCACATTTTCTTTATCCATTTATCTGCTGATGGGTATCTGGGCTATTTCCAAGATTTAGCTATTACAAATTGTGCTGCTGTAATAGGGCTGTGCATAACCTTGTGGTGTGATTCTTTTAACAATTCCGGGAAGATACTAAGAAGTGGTGTAGGTAGGTCAAATGGAATGTTTAGTTTTAGTCTTATGAGAAATCTCCATATTGATTTACATATTGTTTGTACCAGTTTACACTCACATCAACTGTGAGAAAAGGTTTCTTTTTCCTCACAGCCTCACTAGCATTTGCTATTGGTTTATTTCTTGATGATAGCTATTTTTTCTCAAGTGAGATAGAATCTCAGTATTGTTCTAATTTGTATTTCTCAAATGACCAGTGATGCTGAATATTTTTTCATATATTTGTTTGCTGTTTATCCTTCTTCATTTGAGAGGTGTCTATTAATTTTAGATACGCATTTTTGGGTCTTTATATTTGGAAGGTCTGATTTTTTTTGGAGTTCTTTGTATATTCTAGATACTAGTCTTTAGTCTGAGGAATATTATCATTATTTGCTGTTGACACAATACTCTACACAGAAGACCCCCAAAACTCCACCAAGACTACTATAATTGATAACCAAAATTGTCAGCATAGCAGGATACAAAGTCAACACTCAAAAGTCAATAGTATGCCTGTACACAAGTAACAAGCTCACTGAGATGGAAATTAGGGAAATCACATCTTTTATAGCAGCATCAAGAAAAGTGAAATACTTAGGAATTAATCCAACAAAGGAAGTAAAAGACCTATACACTGACAACTACAGTGCTCTGAAAAAGGAGATCAAAGAGGATATCAGAAAATGGAAAGATATCCCTTGTTTTTGGATAAGCAGAACCAGTATAGTTCAAATGCCCATACGTCCAAAACTGTTATACAGAGTTAATGTAATACCAATCAAAATTCCAACAGCTGGGGCTGGGCATGCAACTCAACAGCACAATGCCTGCCTGGCAAGTGCATTGTGAGTTTGATTCCCAGTACCAAACAAGCAAACAGAAATACCAACAGTTTAACTCATAGAACTAGCAAAAACAACCTTAAAATTCATATGTAATCAGAAGAGACCTAGAACAGCAAAAGCAGTTCTGGGCAACAAAGGCAATGCAGGAGGCATCACAATCCCTGACTTTAAATTATACTATAAAGCTACCATCATAAAAATGGCATGGTACTGGCAAAAAACAGATCTGAGAATCATGGAACAGATTAGAAAATAAAAAAATAACTTGGGTTACTCTTGGGGGCCAAACACCTTCACTGGAACAAAGATACCCTCTTTAATAAATGGTGCTGGAAAAACTGGCTCTCCACATGCCAAAGACTAAACCTAGACCCATATCCCTCATCATGCACTAAATTAAAATTGAAATGGATCAAAGATCTAAATATTAAACAGGAACACTTACTCTGCTGGAGGATAAAACAGGTAAGACTCTTGAAGATATAGGTGTGGCCAAAGACTTTATGAACAAAACCCAATTGAAATACCACAAAGATTCAACAACTGGGATCTCATTATATTAAAAAAAGCTTTTGCACAGTAAATGAAACAACCAACAAAGTGAGAGAAAAATTTTTTTTTAACCAGGTATTCCTTTCTACCTAGATTTTAAGTGGAATGGTATGAGGCCAGGACTGTGCATATCTGCTTTGTTGTCTGTGTATCTCCAATGCCTGGAAAGGTACCAAGCATCAGCGTTTAAGAGAGTATCATTATTTTCCTCTTAGAATTCCTGCTTTAAAAATCCTAATCGTCAAATTCACAACTTTCCTTTGGGTGTCCCCTGTGCTAACTGTAACGCTCATGTGCCACACACAAGCATACCTAGACACACACACACACACACACACACACACAAATGAACTCATTGGCACCATCACAACCAAAAGCAAGAAAAACCAATGACAAGGAGGCACCTAGTTTTGAGAAGCTCTAATAATTTTTTAAAGTACTATGATAATAGAATTTATTCACTGAGCTTTTCTCTTTGTTCTAGTCTTGCAAAGGACACTCAAATCATTGTCTTTACAGCCGATTTTTTTCAGGCAGCAGGTTTGAGATTACTTTCTCTGCCTTTCTCTTTTTATTTTTGACTAGCTTTTGTTTTATAGATATTACTTTGTTTAGAGATATTTTGGGTCTTTTTATTCTCTCCTACTAGCTGCCTAAATCTTTCAGGAAACAGGATATGAAAATATCTGCAGAACCACAAGTGATATGTTTTTAATGTTTGTTTATTTGACACACATAGTAGAGGGAATTGGGCATGAAATATATTTATTGTTTGAGTGATACCATGCCTTTCAAAGAAAGAATCAATGCATTGCTTCCAAGTCACAGTGAGGATGAACATCATGTAATGTACACGGATTTAGAATCATCTGAGGGCAAATGCTTCTTTTTTCTGTCTTTTTCTTTCTCTTGTATTCATTCGACTCATAAATGATTGATCCTTATTCCCAACCATTCAAGACTGTCTGTTAATCCGTGGGTTCCACATTGTCCTGCTTCAGATCAGGATAGAGAACAGCTGTGGACTTAGTAGTGGCCCAACTAAAGCATATGCTCGCAATTGCCAGCTGGGAGTGTGCCTTTCACAGCAGCAGTCAGCCTGTGTGCACGGGCCAAGCACAGTGCAGCCTTCAGCATATTAAGAAGTAACCAAAGGGGCTGGGGATTTAGCTCAGCGGCAAAAGCGCCTGCCTGGCAAGCGCAAGGTCGTGAGTTTGGTTCCCGGTACCGGAGAAAAACAAAACAAAACAAAGCAAAAAAAGTAACCAAATAATCAGGGTTTCATACTTCACTGACACCATGCATCTTACAGAGGTTCCTCAAAGGGTAAAAGCTTTGCTGCTTTCTTTAGCAATAAATATTTATGGGATTGCCAGCCCATTGTAAGTGGGATAACCAAAAGAATTCTAATGCAAAACGACTGGCTGCATATCTAGCTGTTTGACAGAAAGCAATTACAAGACCAATTCTCTTTTCATGCCCTTCTGTTACTGTGCCCTGGATTATCTATGATGGATTTCAAAGTGTTATTTTCAACTTTGCTTAGTAATTCGGCCACTCTGGGGAGGTGTCAGTTCCTAAAGAGTGTGGGGATATGAAGTCAGGATTATTCCAAGATGCCTCCGCCCAATATATAAAAATGGAAAATACCTTTAAAAAATATTACCCTTGGTTGGATAAAAACATTTCAGTACTGTAGAGGTAAATATAGTTATTCTTACAACCACTTATTTATTCCACAAATACTTAAGAGGATGTTTTAATGATCATTTTCATGTGTCTTGTCAAAAGAGCTTCTATCTCTAGGCCTTGTATATATGTTTGGAGGGAGTGAAATGTTTTTACTGAGCTTGGGGACATCTGAGACCAGCTCTTCTCTTTCTCTTTCAGTGGATGGTGTCATGGGGACATGAGAGGTGAGATGAGCCAGCCTGCCTGCAGGAAGCAATGACAGGGTCTCTGCCACTTATTTGAATCCCCTGGGAGACACCTGGTGGTTCAGTTACACGGCTGCCACATTTGAGAGGCCAGGGTTGCAAACCAGTTCAGTTGCCTATCAAAAGCCATGCTCTTCAACTGGATTTATGCGGCATAAGGCTTACATCCTCATTTCCATTTGGCTACTTCCCAGGTCATTTTCCAGGTTGATTTTAAGCTCAAAAAGAAGAGAGGAGTGATAGACTCTCTTGTAAAAACTTTCTAAAAAGATGACAGCACCATTATTCATTTCGTATTTTTTTAAGAGAATATAAAAAAGCAGAAAAAGACTGAATGTTTGAATGTTAACTAATTTCGCATTCCTTGGATACATTTCCTTTTGTCATAATATATAATACGTTTTATTTCAGATTTTTTCTTTATTTTAATTTTTTTATTAACATATGTTTTCCATATATAATAATTACATCATCTTGAGGAACTGGTACAGACACATAACTGCATGGATCACTTTACTCTTTCTTCCATTAGAGACACCATGCAATATTCCACTTTCTATATCTGTTAGTATTACAGGATTGAGATCTATCCATTTTCTTATAAGTGAGCTATACTTATCTTTCTTTATGGCTATGTAGTACTCTACTGTGGCTATATACCACATTTTCCTTATCCATTCATCCACTGATGGGCATATATGCGATTTCCATGTTACCTCTTGTGAGTTGTACTGCTAAAAACACACACGATGCATGTATCACTGTATTACAGGTCTTTAACTCTTTTAGGCAGATACCCAGAAGAGGAGTAGTCGGGTCAAATAGAATTTCTATTTTTTGGTTTGTGAAGAATCTACATACTAATTTCTGTACTATGTGTAATGGTTTACATTCCCTCCAACAATGTAGATGTGTTCCTTTTCCCCACAACCTTGCCAGAATTTTTTTTTTTGTTTGAGTCCTTGATGAAAAGTGTTCTTACTGGAATAACACGAAATCTCAGTGTTTTGATTTGCATTTTCCTAATGGCCAAAGATGAAGAATATTTAACATATTTATGGGTCTTTTGTATTTCTTCTTCTGAGAAGTGTCTATTACTTGAAATTGTCCATTTTTTACTGGGTCTTTTATTGGGGGAGAGTCTAGTTTCTTTTATTCCTTCATGTATTTTACGTATTAGACTTTTGTCCAAAGAGTAGATTGAGATAAAATTTACATTTCATTTAGTTTATCCATTTATAGTTATATTCACAGAGCTCTGTACTGTCATTGTAATCTAACTTTAGAACTGTCACATTATCCTCAAGGGAACAGCCTATCAGTAACCGGCAGCCATTTTCTTCCCCATCCTCAGCCCTGCATCCACCTTTTGTTGCTATGGATTTAGCTACCGTGAGCGAGCACATCAATGCAATCATAAAAGAAGCTTTTTTTTTTTTTTGTGATTGGGTTCTTTGACTTAGCCTATTTTTGGAGATCATTCATGTTGTAACACGTATTAGTGCTTCATTCCTTTTTATTATTAAATAGTATTTTACTGTATAGAATTAATCAGTTGACGGACAGTAGGGTTGTTTCTACTTTGGGCTATTATAAATAAAGCTGCCATGCTATTTTTTGTGTGAATTTATATGTTCAATGTTTTGGATGTATGTCTAAAAAGGAAATTGTCCCTTTATGTGGAAACTATATTTAATCTTCAGAGGAACTGTCTGGCTGTTTTCCAAAGTGGCTGCACCCATTATATTTCCAGTCAGCAGTATGTGAGGGTTCTAATTGCTCCACATAATGTCCATGTTTGCTATTGCTTGACTTTTTAATTATAGCCACATCAGTAGGTGTTAGGTGAATATATATTGGAAAAATATATATACTTTACATATGTTACTAAATTTGGTACAAAAAAGATACTAGTCCATAGTTTTTTTGTGTGTGACATCTTGGTGTGCTCTTGTTGCCTCAGGAATAATAGTCCAATGGAAATTTGCAAGCGTTTACTCCTCCTCATCTTCGGAATGAATTTTGAAGGATTGATCAGTGTCTTTCGAATATATTTGACACAATTCACCAAGAAAGGTATCTGGGTTATAATTTTCTTTGTTGAATGATTTTTAAATTGATAATTCATTCATTTTACTTCTTTTCACTAGTATTTTCAGAATGTATATTTCTCGAGTCAGTTTTGGTAATTTATTCATAATATACTCAATCCTTTTACTTTCTGTAAGATCAATAGTCCTATTTCATTTCTGGATTTGATCATTTTTATCTGTTCATTTTTTCTTGGTCAGTCTAGAAAAAGCTTACTACTGTTTTTGGTCTTCAAGAAGTTCAAATCTTTGGTTGTATTGCTTCTCCTCAATTTTAAAATTTTAATATCACAGGTTTTGCTTTACTATTAGTTACTCCTTTACTTTTTCTTGCATTTTCCAGCTTGCACTTTCTTTTCCTGGTTCCTCAAGGTGAATGTTTAGGTTACTCACTTGAAAACTATCTTCTTTCTCCAAAGCCCATTTTGTAAGTTTCATTCTTAATACTATGCTTGTTGTGTCCCACACATTTTGATAAGCTATGTTTTTGTTTCTATTCAGTTCAGTTTTATTATGGTCAAAGAACATACTTGAATAACTTCAATCTATTTAATTTTATTGAGACCTGTTTTACAGCCTGAAATATGCTCTATCCTGGAAAATGTTGCAAGTGCTCTTGAAAATAATATGCTCTGCTGTTAGAGTTTTTGTAAGTGTCAATCAGGCCAAGGTAGCTGGTAGTATTGAGCAGATCTTTTATATTTTTTCTGATTCTCTTGTCTCAGTCTGTTTGGGTTGCTCTAACAGGATACCACAGATTGGGTGCTCATCAACCAAAGAAATTTCTTTTCCTGCTTCTGGAGGATGAGAAGTCCAGCGTCAGGATGCTAGCATGTTTGGGTTCTGTTAAGGTCACCTGCTTCCTGCTGTGCCCTCGCACCCAGGACAGCATCAGCTAGCTCTCTGCCAGTGCTCTTGCAAGGGTGCAAGTCCCATTCATGAAAGCAGAGTCCTCATGACCTAATCACTGACACAAGACTTCACCCTTTAATGGCTGTGCCAGCACTGCAACAGTTGAACCCTAAGCAAGAACAAGGAGTACATAGCACTATGCTTATTTATTTGATCAATTATTTTTAGTGGAATATTGGAATACATCACTTTAATTTCAAAATTTCAATTTTTTCTAATTCTTTATGTTCATATAGGACTTTGAGGATTCTTTTGTTACTTGTGTATATGTAATCTTGAAGTCTTGATCATTTTTCTATTATAAAATCTCATCTATAATTAACTTTCTTAAAGTTTATTTTTTCTGATATTAATATAGATGCTTTAGCTTTATTAATGTTATTGTATTCCTGGAATAGCTCTTTTGTCTTATTATGTTCAATTTACATGTCTTTTAATCTGAAGTATGGTCTTTATATGCAACATGTAGTTAGATTTAGCTCTTTTAAAAAATTAACCAGTTCTGACAATTGCTGCCTTTTGAATGGAATGTTTTGTCAATTTACATCATAATTATCCACGTGCTTGTGTTTGTATCTACTGTTTGCCGTTTGTTTTCCACACATTTCATGCCTTTTTGTTTGTTTTTTCTTCCTTATGATCTTTTATATGTTAAACAACAATTTCTTATTATTTTTTAATTTTATCAGTTTCTTGGTTTACCTTAAATTTATATTTTAAACTTATTTTCTTTAAGAATTATAATATGTATTTTAATTTATTCCAATTTAATTAATGTTCACGTAAATATGGGCTTCATATAGAAATCTTGCTTCAGGAGAGCTCTTGTGGGGTATTTGTAGAAATGTAATAATATAATTTTACAATAATTGTTCATTGTGAGCCTATATATTTTAAATACATAAGATGAAAAGAGAAGTAATATGTCTTTTTTGGGGGTTTTACTGACTTTACTTTTCTTGTATACAAGCCCTATGCTATAGCTACAGTTGCACACTGACTTCTCTGCACAGAGTCTCCTGTGGATTTTTTCAGGATGGTCAATGAATTCCTGGTAGGGAGACTTGGTAAACATGATTTCCAGAGGTTAGGGGTCAGGCAGCTATAGGTCTTGGGGTGGCATCAAAGGTGGCATTGGTGAAGTTGCCCTATGTAGCAATACAGACAGCTTCTGGCAGAGGTGTCCAGTCATCAACACCAGCCATCTGCAGCAGCTCCTTGGAAGTAGAGCCTGAGACAACACCGAGGCCTCTGGGGCAGAGATAGGATGCACCAGCCCAGAGCCACAGCAGCCTGTCACCTTGCAAGGGACATGTGGAGGAGCTTGCTGATCTTGTTCCTCCAGTAATCTCTGCACAGGGACAATGGAGATCTTGTCTAGGATGATGGCAGTGGCTACTTCCTTGGAGCACTTTCCACCTAGTCTGACATGATTAATACAGTCCCCAAAGGTAACAAGTGCCTTGAATCTGCTCTCCTGGCCAGCATGATTTGCTTCTGTACCAACATGATCTTTAAAACATCATCCATGGGGCTGGGGGTATAGCTCAGTGGCTTAAGCACTTGCCTGGCAAGCCCGAGGTCATGAGTTCGATTCCTAGTACCAAAAAAATAAAAAATAAAGAAAGAAATAAAACATCATCCATGAAGAATGACCCCAGGACAAGGTCAATGATCTCAGACTCTTTGATGAGCAGGGAGAAGAGGTAGATCTGCAGGAACATAACCTTCATGTCTTTGACCAGCTAGTGCAGCTTGGTGATGGGACACACTCGTCTGTGAGCAAAGTGGCCTCGTCTTCAAAGCTACAACCCAAGCCTTCCGTGCACGGGTCCCTGGATCCTTGGGCCCTCCTGCAGTACTGGCATCATCTGCCACTTGGTGTTTTCTGGAGGAAGAAAAAGCTCTCGGACATGTTTATACATTTACGCATAGATTTACCGTTTATATTGTTCTTCCTTTCTTCTTTTTAAATGAAGTTATTATCTGGTGTTATTTTCTTTTATCTTGGAATTTTTCTTTTAACATTTTTTGTAAGACACGTCTGGTAGTAACAGATTCTCGGTCTTTATCTTGGAATATTTTCTTTTTAAAATTTATTTTAAAAATGAAAGAAGGCTAAAATTTTTCAACTGCCCCTCAGACAAAGGACTTCTATCTAGGACATATAAAGAATT
>NW_004955444.1:16086462-16103647 GCF_000276665.1 Chinchilla lanigera
GAATAGCTGTGATGACTGTATTGCTGTTGTCTGATGGTGTATTGAAATGAACAGTTAATGCTTACAATATTTTATGTTCTGATCGATTTTGCATGCTTCTGTCTGGTGGTCTGAACAACTGATCTGAAGGTAACAATATGCAATGGAATTACAATGGTGAACTTGTACCATCTTGTCTAGTGAAACTCTGTATTATCTTTACTGTATGGAAGAATTATTTTCTTACTCCCTATAATAGTTTGAGCAATCTTTCATTCTTACATCTGGTAATCTGAGCAATGAAGTTGAGGATAGCAATATGTAATGTAACAACCACTGTTGATTTGTATTATCTTGTCTTGAGACTCTGTATTTGAATGTTCTTGCTTTGATTTGTTTATGTTTGTGATACTGGTATGCTGCTACTGTTCTATTTCTTTGTTTGCTTCTCATTTACTACTCTCTTTAAAATAAAAAAAAATGAACCAAAAAATGAAAAAAGGAAAACATATTAACAAACAGACATCCATTTACAAAATAGCATAAGAACAATACAAACAATACAGAGTTACAGACAAAGTGGTAGGAAATTAACAGTGGTTGTTGTATTAATATTGATATCCTCAAGTGGTTTGGAATGTCTTCTTAAAAATAAATAGCAATGACTACAAAGCCTGTAGCAAGTCTCTTGCTTTAATATCTTTGAAGAGGCATTTTAAAGTATATTTCAATTAATGCATATTAATTTTCCTAAATATTGGTTTTAAATACAATGTTTTATTCTTAATCATTGTTTTTTGATATTCATTGGATATAGAATTCTTAACTGACTCTTTTTTCCTTTCACTTTTTATCATTTCATTGCCTTCTCGCTTCTATTGTTTCTGATGAGAAGTGAATTGTAAATTTTACTTGCATTTATTTGTGTTTGATGACTTGCTTTCCATTAATTGCTTTTGAGATTTTCTCTTTGTCTTTCAACGCTTTGGCTATGGTGCAGTCTAGGTGTGAAACTACTCTAATTTATCTTACTTGGAATTTATGAAATTCCTTGGCCATATAGATCAACATTTTGCATTTAAATTTTGGAAGTTTAGGGTCACTAGTACCTCACAATTTTTTTTTTTTTGCTATTTCCTCTCTCATCTCTACTTCTGAAATCTCAATTATATTTATGCTAGTATATTCCATATGGCCTCAGATCTGAGGTACAACTCATTTTTTCTTCAATTTTTTTCCTTCAAATTGGATAATTTCTATTTCCTTGTTTTCTGTAATTTTTTCTTCTACCATTTCAAATCTGTTATTGATCCCAGCTATTAAATTTTTTATTTCTCTTCTTGCATTTTTTAATTCTAGAATATCTACTTGGTGGTTTCCATGCTTTTAATTTCTTAGTTTAGATTTCCTGTTGTTGAATCATTTTCATATTTTCCTTATGTTATTTAAATATGATATTCTGTCATTTTGAACCTACTTTATTATCCTTTTGCATATCTTATTTCTGTTGCTGTTATTTATTTCTAATGTTTGTCAATTTTTACTTTTTATTACTACATATCTGCAGTACAAAACACATCTTATTTCTTTTTTCAATTTCTTCTTCCTCTCCCTTTTCTTTCCTTCCATGTCTTGGTGCTCTTCCATCTCTCTCTTTCCTATTGTATATTTTTTATTTTGCTCTTTAAATACATTTTGGCTTTTCCATATAAGAGAAACAATATGCTATTCATTTAAAACTGACATTTTACATAATGTCACAATAACTTTGGATTCTGCTTTCTCCTGCCAATCCTCAAATTGTTATTGTTGATGATTTTCTTTGTTTCATGCTACTATAGTTTATTTGGATTTAATCTTGATATATGGCTCCTGAAGGGTCTCCTTAGCTTTTCAAAGAACTCCTTTTAAAATACTTTTGTACTGAAATCCTAGAGATTACTATTAAATCTACATAAATGAGTACTTGGTGAATAACTGTTTAAAGGTTTTCCCAAACACTTTGCTATAGACTAAATGTTTGTGTCCCTGCTCTCCGACAGTTATGCTGAATTCCTAACCTCTAACACAGTCATACTAAGATAGGGGGATTCTGGAAGGCAATTAGGTCATGAGAATAAGGTGTGACCTTATAGGAAGAGTCATAAGAGCTGATGAGGGTGCTTTCTTCCAACATGAACACAAAGAGGAGACTGCCATCTCTAAACTAGGAAGTGAACTCACATGAGGTACTGTATCTACTGATGTCTTCATCTTGGATTTATTAGCAACCAGAATGATGAGAAACAAATGCTCGTTATTTAAGATCATCAGTCTCATCATTCTTTTATACCACCTCAAGTTGACAAAGGCACACTTAAAATTTCCTATTCTCTGTCATCTGTGTGTGGGTTATTGAGTGCATTAAAAGTTCAGGCAACATCTTCCTTGGCATTTACTTTCTCCTGTGCTCTCTAAGTCTTTCTTACACACGCACTCAGCCACTAAGCTGACCAGAGATGTTTAGAGAACTTGAGTCTATTCAGTTCTCCATTTCATATGTGCAAGTGTCCCAGTCCCACATAAGGTAAAATAATTGTGGGAGTGATAGCCCAGAACTTTTGCCATATAATATAATATATCACAGGATGGACATCTCATCATCTTTCCATATGCTATGAGTTACCAAGTCCAAGGTGCTGCTCATACTAAGGGGAGATGAGTGGAATATGCAATGACATGAATTCTAGATGGGTACACTTGTTGAGGGTCACTTTCTGTTGCATATATCACATTGAAAAGGTTATGGGATATTGTAATATCTAGATTTTCTGTGGTAGAAAGAGAGAGGTATAAATTGGGAAAGTGTTCAGAGACTGAATCTCTAAGGTCTTTAGAGAAATCACCTAAATTATTTTGTTGTCCAGAAATTGTCTAGAAACAATGAGATTTTACAAATTTGGGGTTCAATAACACTAACAGGGTACCTGAAACTGGGAGGGGAGAAGCACTGTAAGATACTGATGATTATTGAATTTTTAAATTGAGGGAAGGAATACAATAATTTGTTAGATTAATAATGATATGCGATGGGGGACCTGGATTTTTAGATTGTTTTTACAAATTTTAGACTGTCTGATCAACTATTTTTGAAAAATTCACATGCCAATTCAGTGAGGTAATAGTCAGTTCTTACTGGAATCAGGTGCAGAAGAGTGCAAAACGTCTGTCTGCGCACTGATGACTCAAATGATCGGGTTGAAGACCTGGAGCCCACAGCAATGTCCCCGGCAAGTCTATATCAGGAGGACAAAGGATTGCAATGGAAGACTGAAGGGTCTGTGCTGGAAAGGCCCAAAGGTTAGTGCTGGAAGCTAAAGTGTCTGTTCCAAGATGCCAAAGGCTCTGTAGCAGAAGGCTGAGGCAGCGGCACTAGAAGCCAGGAGATGGTGTCCAAGATGAAGAGATGGGTTGAAGCTCTTCAGAAAAAGAAAACAGCCAATGCACTTTTGAAGAAAAATAGCTGGAACAACTCCAAAGGAAAGCAGCTTCAATGAAGCTCCTTCCAGGAAGATCCACTGAAGTCCTTCTCCCCCATTCTCCTTTTTTATACCATTTCAACAATCATTCTTAAAATTGGTCTTCCACGCCGAGAACCATGCTGAATGAATTCACATGGGCGATCCCACACAAGTTGACAATCAATGAACCATGATAATGGTATAGATAATTCAATATGAATAATTTCAATTGACCAGATATTTTTGGTATTATGTAGACAGAGCTTTTCACTGTTGTTTGTAATAGAAATAAGAAAATTGTGGGATTTGAAGGGGATATGGAGTGCCTTAGTATCTATTGATAATTGGAATCAGGTTAATCCATACAATTTATTGTTTCTTAAGTTACAGAGACATAATTGGAGCATATTATTGTGTCAACAAATACTGGTTACTCCAATTAATGCCTGTTATGAACTTTGAGAACTTTGAGATTTTTCTTATGTAACTCTTTTGGTATAAAATTTATTTGCAATAAAAATTTTTCCCTAGACTAGAAAAATTTTTATTGCAAATAAACTAAAATGTTTATTTTAACTAATGGTGTAATTTAAGTTGAAACAATAAGAAAAGAAAAAAATAATATATTCTGGGAAGATGTGCTTTTATTTTCAAGAGGGTGAACTTCCTGAAATTAAAAGAATCCCCCACAAAAGGGTTTAATTTACTGTGGATGTCTGTTACAGTAATGAAAATGACATGAATATATCAAAAACATGGACCATAGCTTATTAAATCATGATTTTTTTGTTAAAAGATCTGAATTTTGTTTAATCATGAAAATGGATGTCAAGAATTAGAAACTTAAAATATTCATGACATACTAAAGTAGCAATCTTCTACATCCTGTGTTAATGTCTGCATTTTAAAATTTAGATATAAAATTTCATTAAGAATGCTAGTGACAAGGAAACCATCTCACCTGTCATCAGTCACGTCAGTCTTCCTTCATGAGGAAGAGACTGGAGCAGATGATGCTGGAACACCCTCTGCTGTGTGCTAAAAACAGGCTCAGAACTGCCATTCACTTATGACGTCTGTCCTTTGTGCAGCCTAAAGTCTGTTCATCTCCCATGAGAGCCAAGGGCAGGGGATGTCATCCTTGCTGGATGAACCTTAACTTCAGCTTTGCTCCAATGTCACACCTTAGGGGACAGAGAGAACTTTCCCAGTCTGAAACAGAAGTCTATGTCTCATCCATGGCCTTCCAAAGGAAATGAACCAGGTTTAATGTTAGGCACAAATAACCATGGCTAACAAGCCTGCTACTGTTGCTCATGCAAATACATGATCCTGTCACAAAGCATCAGTCTATAATTCTGTGATGTCCTGCCAGAACACTGAGAGAGTTGGCCTGGATGGCAATCTTCCAGTGACAGATCAGAAGAGGTAGATACAAATGAGGGGCAGAAGCTCTGTGATATGTAGGAGGAAGAATTAGTGCCAATAACAGAAGTTCCAAAGTCGGGCATTTTGGATCGCTAGACAAAAATTCATCTTTAACACTGAGAGAAATCTACTCACAGATAGGGATTCTCATGGGTTAATGAGTTGAGTGTTCAAACAAGAGTTGTGTTAGCAGTTGACAGAGATGCTACAGAATGGCTCTACCCAACAGAAGTATCATGAGAGTTGCAAATGTGATTATAAATGGTGTAGGAGCCACATTAAAAATGAAAAAGAATGGGTAAAAATAATTTAATTAACATATTCTATTTAACTCAATATACCCAAAATACTTTTATTTTAACAAATGTTCAATATAGAAAAATTGTTGGTGACATAGCTTGCTTTCATTCTTTTGTACTAAGTCTTCCAAACTCAGTGTGTATTCTGTGGCTACAGGAAGTCTGCCCAGACTTGCCCCACTCCATCTGCCCTGCAGCAACTTGTGGCTGGTGGCTGCCTCCCTGGGCAACACAGCTGAGCATTCTGCAAGTCTTACCTTAAATAATTATCTGGTACTTTAGATTTGTATTGAGATGACTTATTCTTCCATGGGAATAAGAATTTGTTTTCTCTGCTTAGTAGATGTGAGTCACAGATCTCATAATTTGAGGATTTCAATTTATATAAAGTTGTCAAAGTAGACAAAATTTGCAAATTGGATTTTTATCCTCTAATACCCGCTTTTTGGAAAGCGACATAATATTAATTTGATGAAAGTGTAAAGGCTATCAACATGAAGCCATGGCTACTGCCCTTTCCAAAGAAGCCACAGTGAAAGTGTACTGGACCCTATTTCTTGTCACAAAGAGCAAGGACAGATGCTCGTTTACACCAGCTCATCTCAAACTTGAGCACATGCTGGGAACCACAGGTATCCCATCAAAAGACAAAGTCTCATTCTGGAGGTCTGGGGAGAGCCGAGTGAATCTGACAAGTCACATCCCTCATGATGCAGCAGCCGGGAGCTCAGGCAGCCAGAGTGTGTCAGTGACGCCCCAACCAGGCTGCCACTGAAGCGGCCAGGAAGCTTTAGAAACTGCCAATGCTTGTGTCCCACCCAGGAGCAGTGATTCCAGTTATTTGGAGCTAGGCTGGGCTTTGGAAATTGTACAAATCTCCCAGCAAATGAGATGTGTAGACAAGTTTGGGATGTTTCATACATAAATAATTCCAGATCTTGGAGGTGCTGAGCTGGGGAGGAGTTCTTATTACTCAGCCATTGTATATTCATCATAACATGAAGATACAGACACGCAAAGACCACTGAGAAGACTTGCAATCCCCCCTCAGAGGTTAATGGTCACTTTTACATAGTATGTCATTCAGATTCTATGCATATAAAAGTCTATAAATATTTTTATTTCTGCCAGAATAGGATTGTATCCATATGGTTCTTTAATCCATCAGAATGTACTTAAGCAATCTAGCCATGTGGGACAAATGAATTGTTTGAGTTGCTGTTTATTTAAATTATTCCATGCTTAATTTCTATGTTGTGCTTATAGATTAGAAAATTGTCTTTGGGAGGCTGAAGTAGGAAGGTCACAAGTTTGCACTTAATTTAGGCAATTTAGTGGCATGGCAAGACCCTGTCTGAAAACAGCAAAAATTTTGCATGGCTGAAGTGTAGCTCAGTGTGAAAGTCCTGCATTCATTGTCCAGTATAGCCAATGGAAAAAGAATCTTCATTTTATTCAACCTTTGCTTAAACTTTTTTCCTATGATTTTGTCCATTTGTATTTTTTTAAGTTTGAGTGTCCCGTTCATTCCTTCTGTCCATATTTATATAAAGACAGATCAAAATTCATCTGAATAACCTTAAAATTCAAAGATTACTACAATGCTTTTTTCAGATATTTTTAATGGGAACCAAATTTTTGGTACATTTTAGATATACATAATGATAATGTTCATCATAGTGAATTTGTACCTACACATGAAATATCTTGATTTTTTCCATTCCCCTCCCTTCCCTTCAAGTCCTCTTTCCCTTCTTATTTACAAAAGCTTTGTTTCCGTTCTGTTCTCTTTTCGCCCTTCTATTTTCTTGTCCTTTCCTGCCTTCCCCCTCTCCCTCCCCTGTTCTCCTTCACATTTGAACATTTTCCTACCATTTCCCAAAATCTACTATACATTTTGGTCCTTCAAAATATGTAAAAAAGAATAAACATATCTAAGTTGTCTTTTGTTGTATGTATTAACAAAATATCCTCAACAAGTGAAACCATGTTAAGATATGTCCAAACCAAGTGTGAAGTTTGCTCTTACTGCAGGATCTTAGGCAAGATACTAATTTTCTTTGTGTCCTACTTTATATAGATTATATATATGTTATAATAGATATACATACACAGATAGATAGGTGTTATCTCATATACATATGTGAGAAAATAAAACCTATTTCACATTAGTCTGAAGGTTATGCATAACTGTACTTCCAAGGAAGATGCCAGGTACATAGAAAATGTTCAGTAAATGATAACTGTTATGCTTATTATTATAATCACCAGCTTTAAAGGCTTTCAGAGCCCAGCTTTACAACAGAGTTCTTTGTTTGTTTGGATTAATTTAGCTCATTAATTAAAAGCTGTTGTGTATCCTGAAGTTTTAATTGTTGGTGTTTCGTTGTCTTCAAAACTTCCTGATTATGTCTGCTGCTTAGTAATAATTATGCACTGAAAATATTTTCTTGAATTTTATATAAATCAATTTTAAATGAAAGCTATGTGTTAATTAATTTCTTGTTAGCAATTTTACTTTTAGTCAAATGTTAAAGGCTGATACTGTACTAATTGTTTTAAGCCATCATGAAATAACAGTTGATTTTGACCTCCTAGAATGACAATGTTTTCCAAATTGAAAAAGCATACCAGGTTACGATTCTTTGAGGGTCGGTTTATATGTTTTCTGACATGTGTAGAATGTCTATTTCTAATTGTTGAAACTATTTAAAAATAATCTATGTCTTCTAGTTTTCTTTTTTTTAACAAAAAACAAACTGCAAGTGGAACAAAATCCTTAGACTTCCTCATCTCATTAAGTACCAGTATCACCTACCTTATATTTTAAATGGAATATCTGGGCTCTATTATTATTTTCTCCTGTGCTTCCCCCATCACTTCCTCTCTCCATGGAGAATTAAGAAGTATGTTTTAAACTGCATGAATACTTACACTAAAAAAGTATTATAGCGGAGGATATAGCTCAGTGGTATAGCGTGTGCCTGGCAAGTGCAAGATCCTGAGTTCCATTCCTAGTATTAAAAAAAAAAATGTATTATAGTAAAAGACAAATAACCATTAATCTCTCAAGTACGCTCTTCACCTTGAACATACTTATCTCAGCATTCCTGCCATTTGCTGTGGTTCTGGAAGTCCTCTTCCATGAGTGTCTTTAGGGGCACGGCTGTGGCTGGACTGATGTCCTAGAGCTATTTAAGATGTTTACTTCTCACAGCAATTTTGACTTTGGGAAGGAGCCAGAAGCTCGGTGTTACCACATCTCTTGAATAAGATGAGGATACAATGTAATGTTTTCATTACATTCAACAACAATGACATTCAACAACATTCATCATGGTTTTTCTCTCCTTTTTATCACCCTTCAAAAGACACTTAAGAAAGAGGATAGAAGTGCTTTGGAAAGTGGCAAGAATGATGGGATAAGTACGTCCAAAATGAGAGGGAGTATTTTGAGGGGAATTAATGCTAACGTGTCATTTACTGAGACAATATTTTAAAATTTAAACACTGGACATATATTTTGATTACCATGTATACTGGGATTTCTACTTATTCCTCTACTACATAAGTCCATCTTCTCTCTTGGGAACTGTAGTAATAGCTTACTATCTGGTTTATTTTCTTCTACTTGTTTCCCTTCACTCCATTCTTTGAGAAGCTCCAGAGTCAATTTCCTGAACATAGATCTCACTCTTCCAGTTGAAAAATAGTAGCACTGTCCCAGTATCTTAGAATCAAACTCAAATTCTATGTCGCATCTTCAGCCCTAACTCTGCTTTTCTGGTTTCATTTATAATTATTTTTCCCTTAGCCTCCAAGGTGCAGCCAAGCGAATCTTTGTTTCTTCTGGAATATTATTATTAATTCTACTCTTTAAATGTTCTCATGTTTCCATTCAAATGACCCCGCTAGAGTTTTTTAGAGTAAGTTAGATGTCTAAATTTTGCTCTCCTATACTCTTGTTGCCCACTGTTATGTTTATCATCTGATATTTGGTCTAAGGATTTTTCTAACTACTGGGTAAAAAGTGTATCATTTTGCAAGAAAATGATTTTATATCTTCATTGTTTTATAGATTGTGGAAAAGAAATATGAATAACCATGTCTTTCTCCATAATTCTATGATACTAGAATATAAAGAAAGCTCTCAGTATTTCCAGAGACTATACTTTAAGTAAAGATTTCTGACCTCCTTAGTACAATAAATGCCATTGTTTAGTTTTGAATTATATACTGAAAGAAAATAAATTCCTGTCCTCAAAAATTTGTGTGTGGATTCTTATAAATTCTTTTGGAGCATTTTGTCTCTAATTTCCCTTTCCTAGCTTCTAGCTGCAATGCAGAAATTTTTCTGTTACAAAATAAAAAGGGTAGTTCTTTACCAGAAACAAATCATTAGTTTACAAATACAACATTCACTTAAAACATTAAGAGTGAGGATGAGGTCCAGATTCATTAGTTGACACGCATTTGCTCTGTCAAGCCCGCTGCTCCTCCCATCAGCGTGATGGGTGTAAACGTTTCCCTGCTCTTACTGGGCTCACAGGCTGGGCATTGCTCTGCTCTCATCTTCCCCTGCATCCGGTTGCCAAATCTCAGTAATGTTTCCAGATCTATCCTTTGTTATCTCTTCCCATTGATACTGTACAACTTTTCCATGGAAGTTTTCAGCATTTCCAAATGTTTCCTTCAGAAAATTGTTAGGGAATATAAGTTTTTAAATTTTAAAACCATTTTAAAGCCTCATTGTGCAGTAATTTCAGACTTAACAAAAATTTAGAACAATGGAACATAAGATTCCTATATATCTTTTACCTAGATTCTTCAAATGTCTTATACGACCATAGTACAAAAAAACCCCAGAAAATTAACAGTGATACAACACTATTTTCCGGTCTGGAGATCTTCACAAATCTTACAAAGTCTTCCTGGCTGCTTGTCTTTTGGTCTAGGTTCACATGTTTCACATGTGTCTTCTGTTTCCTTTAGTCTGGAAGACTTCCTTCCTCCCTCTTTCTTTGTTTTTCTTTTTCAATAATATTATTTCTGAAAAACTTTCACATTAGGTCACATAATGAATCTCTAGGACATAGGTAGAGCATGGCATTATCCAACTGTGTGCATTATCTGGGAATTCTTACTGCCTTTCCCCTTTTTCACAGCTTCAAGACACTGCGTTTTCAGACTTACTCTTGCTCAAACCTAATTGAATTGCTTACTCTTCCTCTAAATTATGACTTTTATTTCATTGCTTGTGCTGTTCTTTCTGTGTGGAACTCTTTTCCCTCTTTCTCAGCCAGGACAGAACTTTTAGACAGAAGTGAAGCATCACTGTTTCTACTGAGTTCTATTTTACCCTGTAGACTCTGATGGCACCTAGAAGTTAATTCTAGAACTTTCCTTTTCTGTCGTGAGTTATAGCCTTTTGATTGGCTGCACCATCACCTGCAGTGGACAGAACGATAAGGTGGGTAGGACCATGGCAAATCCAACTTTTAGTAGTTCACCTCCAGCTTCTCACTACCGAGCTTGAGAGCTAGCTTTGTGTCATGTAGGGGGTTGGCTGAGTTTGTATTCATGAATGAATGAAACTGCCTGTGTTCATTTAGAAAGAATACAAAATGTTATATAAAATTTTTTCTTCACAGAATTTATACAATTTGGTCTTTTCAAGGACGAGTATAGAAGTTTTTGAATTAATTCTTTTTTTAAAAAAAAGCTTTTTTAACCTATTAGTTATTCTAACCCAAGGATAAAGATAAAAATCTGTCGGCATTCAAATGACATTAAATTACCCTAAGCACAGTGTCAATAAAATTAAATTTCTTACCTCTAATACCTCCATAAGCCTACATTTGCGATGTTTGTTTTTATTAATTATTAAACAGATTTCAGGTTTGCTATATTAATGGCTTTTGTGCTTGACATGGTTTCTAATTAAGCTTTGCATCCCTCTGATGAACTATATTTGTCTACCAAATGTCATAACTCACTTTTATACCAAATAATCAATGTTAAGGAGATTATTTAAAGATAGTAGGGCAGCAATAATTTATGAAGATCGCTACACAGGTCTTGGGTAATCATAAGCGTTGAGGCTTAGCAGAATGAACTATATTTTTCAGCAATATCATGAAATTTATGGTTGGAGACAATCACAATGTGATAATGAATTAACAAACAGGAGAAAATCCAGTCATATACATATAATTATGGAGAATGTTATGCTATAAAAGGAATTTGAGTTTTATATGTTCAAACATATTTTAAATTATTAAAACCCATAGATGTGTTATGCAGTGATAGACAACATTAATATTAGATTCACACAGAAAGAACATCTATATAACAGCAAAGATTTGCCTTCTGTGATGCAGAGTTTCCAGAAGATGGATATGTGGTGTTACACAGAAAAATGTATAATGAATCACCAAAACCTGACTTAGGGTTTTATCAGTGAGAAAGTGAAAGTGATATCCATTGAATTATAGTTTGGAAAATTTTGCTAGTATTGTACATGTATCCGTAGCAGGATAACCTTCTCAGGCTCCGTGAGGGGTCATGTTAGCATTCTGAAACCGTCTCCCTAGAAGTAATGGGTTGAGTGATGGTTCACAGTACTGGACCCAGAAGTCTGGTTAATGGCCATTGTCCAGGTGCGACAGGATGCACATGTGAACCAAGGAGGAGGGCCTCCTGACCCCTACCAAAGGGTCCTTTAGTCAGACCTCTCACCCTCTGCTGGATTGCGATTTGCTCCTCCCTTCACGCATGCTCACAACAGCCTTCCTTTGCATTCCACACTGACCTTCACCTTGGTGGTGCTGACAATCCGCAGGAGCCCCGCAGTGAGACTGTGCGTCATCAGAGTGCCAAGAGCCTGCTTTCAGGTTCTCCGCCTCCCTCTCTGGTTCCTAAGAAAGGGGCACATAGGCCTGGCTGCTGTGTAGAGACAGAGGGTGTGGTTGGACCTCAGGGCTCCTCCAGAAGGACAAGCACAAGGGTGGGGATGCCCCACCTGTGCCAGTCCTGTTGGGAATGAACTCCACCTATCACTGACTTTGCGAATTTTGCTATTTTTTTTCCACTCCACTGAGCTCATATGTGGTTCCTAGGGTTCCTTATGCCTGGAATTTCCTTTGTCCCATAATGAAGCGCTGGTCTTAAATGCAAGAGAATTGTTCAGTTCATCAGCAGAAGCATATCCATGGGTTAGTCACTGCAATACTTCCTCTCATGTAGGAGAGCTCTGCTGCCCTGAGGAGCCCGAAGGACCTTTTCCCAGCCCCCATTATCTCTGACGGTGCCTCTCTTAGGCTCTTCTGAGCATTTCTATCCCTCCAGTAGTGAAAGCGCTAACCCTGGTGAGGAGAGTCTTAAGGGTCCTGCCTCACCTCTAAGCTCTCCACCTGTTTTCGTCGTTGTTGTTGTTGTTATTATTGCCTACTCACCCCTAATAGGCTGTGAAATATTGCAAGCATCAGCTCTTATTTTACAGCAAAAAGGCAGACAGGTCAGCACATATTAGGCAGTGAATACCGGGCACAGGAATAATTTTTGTGTCATCAGATTTAAGAGGTCATAATTCTAATAGTGAACTAAAAAGATAACTGGAAAATAGAAGAAACCATATGAGAGCAACTATAGCCAAAATCAATTACTCAAGTCAACCTCTGTCTGAAAATATTAAGTGAAAAATTCTCAAAATACGCAATTCATGTATTAAATTCCACATAGTTCTGAGTACTGGCGTGGTGAAATCTGGCATTGTCCTCCGTTAATCTGCTCCAGGTAGGACTCACCCATCTGACAACATATCCACACAGCACAGAGCCCCACCTGCTAGTCTTGGTTACTGGAGTGACTGTCATAATATAGAAGTGGTTGTGTTCAGATAATCCTGAGTTTACCTAATAATGGCACCAAGCACAAGAGTAATGATACCGACAATTTGGGTATGCCAAAGCAAGAAACTGAAAGTACGTAGGGAAAGAAAATAAATCACATGGTAGGATAGCTAAAACCTATGGCCAGTGGTTGTCAATCTCTTACTGTACCTCATTTATAAATTAAACCTTATCATTTATATTATATATATATATATATATATATATACATATATATGTGCAGAGATAAAAAGCATAGTATATTTTAGGATTCAGTATTGTCTACAGTTTCAGACATCCAGTGGGAGACTTGGAACGTATTACCTACAGATAAGAGAAGCTGACTATAATTTTATAATTGTGAAACATATTTAGGGTATATTTTATTTTAGTATAAAAAGATAAAACACAGAAAATTTTGTCTTGTAGATGTATTACACCAGAAAAATCAGAGAGCAGTGACTAATCCTTTTATTTCCTGAAGGCTGAATAGTAGTATAGTCGGAGGTATGCATACAGCCTGGCAGCTTTGAATGTTCACTAGAATGTGTCAAGAAATTAATTTATAAGTGACTTGTACTTTTTGGTGGGAACATATACAGTGTATTTAGATTTCCCCTTAAGGCGTGCCTTTCTGTGACAGTCCAGCACCTTATCAAATCCTTTCACCTTGCTATTCATTTGGATTGGAATTACTCTAGGGAAATGACTTTTGATTCCAAGGCATTCTGCTGCACTGAAAAGATTTGGATACTATGTCATTATTCCACAAAATGTTTTAGCAATTTAATGTGACTATTTTTCGAAGCAGGGTGGATTGTCTACATACCAAAAGCTTCTAAAAATTTCTCCAATATTTAAAAATACAGTAACTATTACAATCTAGTATATACATTTTCAACTTTTTTAAAAAATTAACTTAATTGGTACATTTTAGATATACCCAATGATCACATTCATGCTAGGGAATTTGTATCTGTGCATGATGTATCTTGGTTCTTCTTTTCCCCAACTCCCTCCCTTCCTTTTAGCCCCTCTTCTCCTCCTTATTTACAAAAGCTTTGCTTTCATTTTCCTGCTAGTCTGTTTTTTCCTCTCCCTTTTTTCCTTCCTTTCTCTCCCTCCCTTGTTCCCTTCCACTTCAACATTGTTTTTCTATTTCTTTATATCTATCATTCTTTTTGGTTCACATATACCCTTCTTGTTTCTCATAACATAGAAACAATGCAGAATGATAAAACGAACTGAAATATTTTCAGAACATTGACAGACACATTTTTTCAAAGAAGATTTAAACATCTATATCTTCTCAGTTTCATATATAATTTCTAGAGTAAAGAAAGAACAAAGAATAAGGAAAGACTGATAAATCTGTGTAGATAAATGACAGTATGTTATACCTATCCATATAAATTGGATTTCCTATCACACATCTGAAAGCATATTCCTTGGTGTTTAGACATAGTCCTTTGTTTGAATTCAGGGTCAAGTTTACCTTTTTTGAACTGGACACTAAATTTATTTTTATTTTTTTCTTAGGCTAATCTTCAGATTTTCTAAAAAATATAATTCAAATATGCCCTAAAATACCATTTTAAAACTTCAGAGATGCAAGTTAAAGAGTAACAATTAATAGATTGATCAAAGAAGATAAGACCATCCATAAGCTTAAATGAGCCATGCATCCTAATATTCTTGTATTTCTTCCATGCTGACTTTGGGTTTGGCCATCTGACAGTATAGCCAGTGGGGCCCTAATAAAAATGACTAGCGTAAGGGTTTCAGAAATGCTTATACACTGGGACTTCTCCTTGAACCCAGCTCACTTGCTATAAGAGAGACCATCAAGATTTCTGCAGAATGATAAGTCATGAGGAGGAGAATCGGACCCAAGAGCCAGCTGCACACAGGTGAGCAAGGCCTCCCTGGACCTTTCAGTCCTGGCAGAGCCTGGCTAAAAGGCTCACCTGAGTAACCCTAGCCGGTGTCATATGGAGCAGGACAACTACTTAGCTGAGTCCTGCCCAAATCCCTGACCCAGAGAACTGTAAGCAATACACTGATATTATTTTAAGTACAATAAGTCCCCAATTTACTAACATTTGAGTTGCAAAGTCACAGACACAATCGCACAACATGTAGATGCAAACAAATCATGGAAATAGGTCAGGTGTCTGTCAGACATTGCCACAGCTGTGCTGCTGTGTGCTTACTGTAGAGTAGGGTGGTGCATAGTGCAGAGCTCAATCAGAAGCAAGAGGAAAAGGAGTGATGATGTCGAGGGGACTGCTAGGAAGCACAAAGAAATAACTGTGGATACAGAAGTGAAAATACTGTACTGTACTATACCACCATTTCAAGCTAATTGTAAAGTAAAAATAGTTTATTTACAGTATTTGTGTGTGTATTTAGTTTTTAATGCTTTATATTGTATATTTGTGTCAGATGTATATAAAACGCACTTTGTCAGACTTACAAATGAATTTCACTCGCAAATGTTCTCCTAGAACACAGCTTGTTCGTAAGTCAGGGGCTTACTTTAAACTTTGGGGTAATTTGTCACATGATGGGCAACATAAGTGATAGATAATGCAGACAGTAAATGATAGTAGGGCTTTTACACAATTCTTTCTGGAAACAACTCTGAATTGCATTCTTTACCTGCACAATCTGCTTATGTTTCCGATCTGTTTGTTATGGAGCCTGCACCTCTTAGTCTAACTAATCAGTTGGGAAGAAGAACAGAGGTGGGTAATTTAGGTGAAAAGCATGGCTATTAATAGCTTCACTGTTATATTGATTACAACTAACTGGGGAATCCTCGGCAGGTCTTAGGGGAATAGCACTTCTGATGATGCTGTGAATTGTAAATGTAGTTTCCTACACACTGCGGTCAAACTGCAGGTAGGGCAGTCTGGTGGGAAGGGATTACCCAGAAGGAATCTGTAGCGTGATCTAATCAAGGCAGTTCTCTTCTCTGTTTCTTATGTGGTACTGTATCCTAACACCATGCTAAGAGTTTGTGGAGGGATTTGATCTTTAAAGGGTGATTATTTGAAATGTGATGTTTACTAGGTTTCCATCTTTCCTTTTTTGCAACTAATGTGCATTAATAGAGGAGCAGATCAGGAACAGAGCTTGAGGTAGCTTAGGACAAGGCACCACTGCTGGGGGATAGTGATGTCCACTAAATAATGTGTATTGTATTTCCGGTTAAAAACTACTATCACAGCTGTTTCTAAACAAAATGCCTGTATACCAAGAAGAAAAATATGTAACTTGCTAATATGTATAACTAATGACATCCTAATTGCTATTTCCACTGCTAATGTTAAGCTGTGACTCTGTCTATCATGTGTGTAGGTACAAAGCACCAGTACAAAAGAGACCCAATCAGATACTGACACAAAAATGACACTTACTGAGAGGAATATTTGGACAGCGCTGTGGATGACCTCGAGGTACTGGAAGTCGACGACACAGCCCGTGACGGAGACGTATGTGTAATCATCCAGCATGCCGTGGGCTGATGGAGGCAGGACTCTACGGACACAACCAGGCCCATGTTCCCTCCACCATGACCGGTGTACAGAGATATTGAATGTCATCAGGTCTGTATCCTAGAGGGACAGGAGACAAGACAGCAGAAGGAGACAATCTGTTACATCACATCTTTGGTTTGACTTTGAGAAGAACTCAAGAGGGATGACATTACTGACATGATATCAATTTTAAGTGAAAAAAAGCTAAAAGTAGCTACATGTATCCTATGCCTACACCCTCAGGTTATAGTTTTTCAATGTAGAGATACAATTGTGCAGATAATAATAACATGATAAAGATAGTACCCAACAAAAGTTCAATAAATATACATTTATTGAAAAATTACCAGACTTATTTTGAGATCTCTTGCTGTGTTTTCTTGTTGTACCATTGTAATTAACATGATCATTATCATTATAGGGTCACATTTACTGAGTGCTTCCTTGTATGCTAGGCACAGTTCTAAGTAAACTTCATATATGACAGCTGTCCCTGTGTATTCACAGGGAATTGATCATAAGATTTCTTTTTTTTTTTTTTTTTTTTT
>NW_004955444.1:16103813-16135496 GCF_000276665.1 Chinchilla lanigera
ATCTCCACATTACTTATTGTTCCTAAGAAAATGTAAATAGTGGATACTTTGTTTTTATCCTACTTTATTAGAAGTTCTTACATGTTCAGTACAGACACAATTTTTTTTAAATTTTAGTATCTTCAACCACTAGTTAGTGAAATTCATAGCTATGAAACCCACATATCTGGAAATCTGATTGTGCATCTTTTAATGGTACTATTAGTAACTTACTTCATAGTAAGTTGAATAATCATTTCTACAGATATGTTTAGTCCTAATCCCTGGATGCTGTGAATTTTACCTCTATAGCAATTAAAGACTTTTTGCATACATGATTAAGTTAAGGATCACAAAATGGGGAGATCATCCTGGATTGTCCAGATAGGCTCTAGCTCCAGTCATGTGTTCTTATAAGAAAGAAGCCCCAGAAGATTAGAAACAAGGAAAAGACAGTGTGATCACAGAGACAAAGATTGGCATGATACAGTCACAACTAAGAAATTCTATTGGGCACCAGAGGGGGAAGAGGCACAGAAGGACTTTTCTCTGAAGTTTGAAGGAGAGCATGACTTTTCCAACATCTTTAACTGCGCTCAGTAAAACTCATTTCAAACTTCCAGCCCCCAGAACTGTGCGAGAAGACATTTCTGTTGTTTAAGCCACCAAGTTTGTGGTAATTTGTCACAGCAGCCATAAGTAAATAATATAGCTTTAGAAAAGTAAGTCATAGAGAGGTAAATTAATTTTCTCAAGGTGCACAGATGATTAAAAGTAGAGCAAGCTTTCTCTGTGACTCAGGGTGCTTTCTCACATTATCCAATGTCTTTCCCTGCTATCCTCTGACTATTCCTCAGCCTATGAGGGAACTAACTCTTTCCTTTCCAGTTGTTTCCAGAAATACAAATACATTTAAAATAACAAGAACATTTTTACATATTGAATTTTCACATAGTAAAATATCTCCAGAGTTCTTAGCTGAGACAAGAGCCTCAAAAGTTTGATCCACAAGTGATTGCCAGTAGTATAGGGCAGTCATCTCCAATCTGAAAATCTGAACTTTAAAGTATTCCAAATCTGAAACATTCTGAGTTTCAGTTAAACACTGAAGTACAATTTTAAAATTCTACACCTGACTTCCAGTGAAGAGGTGCAGTCAAAGTGCAAGTACAAAACGAATATCTTACAAAATTACTGTCAGATTATATGCATAAAGTATCTACAAAACATGAAGGTCTTGAGACTCATCCCCAAGATACCTAATTATCTATATACAGCTATTCCAAAACCACAAAAACATAAAATTTGAAATATGAAGTGTTGTCCCAAGCATTTGGAAAAGGGTTACTGAATATGAATTTCTGGAGTGTCAGTATGAAGGATTAAGATAATAATATTTTTGTCAGAAACAGTACATTGAAATGAGCAGATAAAGAACCCATGACTTTCAAATGAACTAAATATTACAGATGCCCATAGGAAGCAGAAGGGAGACGGACTGATGCTGCAGAGAGGGAAGGTGGCATCTGGCCCAGGGTGCAGCCCAGTACGGCAGCTACGAGGGCAGAACCAGTTAGTCTCTGTTGATTCTCCAGCTCCACCCTCTGAGTAAACTGCACTGTCGCTCATGCCAGCGGGTCATGGAGCAGGCAACGCAGACAGCCTTTGCTGAGAAGCCCGGGGGCTGCCCACCCATTGTTCAACCCAAAAGAAGCTTGTGTGTACATTCTGAGGGCCCTTCGAGAACAGTTTCCACCTCAGTGGCCTAGGAGATTCCCGAGTACCCAAAATTGAGACTGGAACTTTGAGAACTTTGGGAAAGTGGTAGGAACTGGGAAACCCTTGGACTTATAAATACCTGCAGTTAAATATAACCAGTACATAGGTCTCTGAGCAAGGGTAGCAGAGAAGCCTGCCTCCCATATTCTGTTGTATATCGTAAGTGAACCTTAGGTCAGGAGTATTCCCAGTGCATGTCAGTGGGTAGAGTTGTTTTTAGATTTTCCTCAGCTCAAAGAATTCCATGTGATTTTATAAGTGTGTTTCCAAATATATCAAAAATAAAGATTTTACATATTTTTGTTGTTGGCTTGCTATTTAGTTACCTTTGCAGTAACAGTGCTTTACTGACAATAAAACATTTTACATAATTTTTACATTATTTTGGGGGATTGTTGATTTGTTGCATGACCTGCAGTTAGTCTCTGAAGGAATACTGTAGGAGAATAATTGCTTTTGCTAGTGAATTCAGTTTAGTGCAAGGCAGTTCACCTGCAGGCAAACTTCAAGATGCACTGTGATTGCTTTCTTTCTTGGTCATCAGACTTAATCTTTTACAGTTAGTTTCGTTCACTTCAGAGGAACTATGTATTATTTTTATATTAATAGAATATATTAGGTTCAGGATGAATTGCAATGATCTCAAAATTTATAGCAATTCTCATGCTTTAAACAGTAATATCTAGTGAACTTTTCTACTGCAGAATGTACATTTTTTCAACATGATTTTGACTAAAATTTACACTGTATAAATAAAATGTAAGTAAATTTATGTACATATATTTTATACCCAAAGTTTACTATTACAGTCATCACTTAATTACTGGAGACATAGCTATTTATAAAATGTACTATATTTGCAATAGGTACATTAAAATTTGAATGCTGACAGAAACAGCATACAATTATATTTAAAGTTTAAAGTTTTAAAATTCTCTGGGAATTTTTATTTTAACTTTGTATCTGATTTCATCTCATTCAAAATAGATTTAGACACTATGAAAAGTACAAGATATCACAACTCAATTTCTTATGCAAGGCATGCCAGATGAAATACAGTATAGAAAAATGCAAGAAATTTATATAAAAAGATAAATATTGATCATTTATTTTATTCAATCTTTGTTATACATCAAAGTCTGTTGTTTTAAAATACATAGGTTAACACTTAACCATGTCTAAACAAAACAATTTTAAAAAGAATTTGGATTAGTTTAAATAGATTTCTTATTTACTGCCTAGCTTTAGAATATTATGTGGTGATTTAGGAACACCATGGATAAAACATTTACAACTGATGTCTTTGCTATTGTGTTTAGAATTTGAAAACATAAAGATGGTGTTTGATTTTATGCCTATGTACATGAAGGGTGGTAGATATGCCACCCCAAAATATGCCACTTTGGCCTAAGGACTATTTTGAGCAAAAGACAATTTAAAAAATATTCTTTCTTCGTTTCCCCTTTTGCTTGAAGGAAAGTCATGATTCTACAAAAGTGTTTCTTCTTTCATCTCTTCCAGGAAAGGCAAAAATTGACCGCTCTCGATGACCATGGACCCTAGTGAGATTGGAGACTGCACCAGAGGAATCTACACACCAACCTTACTATCCAGCCTTTATCTACTATTAGTTTCACATGCCTGGACATCTCCGCACTTTTCTCGCTTTGTTTTTAGATAAAGATGACATTTAAGCCTAAATTCCAAGCCATCCCTTTGAAAATTGATCATTCTGTGGGTTATGGCCTCTGTAGATATGAAATATACATGTTAATGATCTTCCATTTGATTTTCTTTTGTTAATCTTTCTTTTGCCATAAAGATTCCAGCTAAGAACAAAGAAAGTTAGAAAGAAAATTATTTTTCCTTCCCTACATATCTGATTATTAAGGAGCAGTTTATAAAACAAAGAGCCAGGCAGAAGAGAAAGCAGAAAAATGACACTAAGCAGGAGGGTGTCAGAGGTAGAAGGGTAGCTAGAGAGAATATTTAGGGTTGGGAGGGAGAGTACTTGGCATGTTTTTCATGAAGTTCAGGAGTCAAACTTTGATAAGTGATGAGAACGTAGGGAAGATGGCTTCAAGGGTGGGCAAAGAGAATAACTGTCAAACATGTGGATAACCAGATACTTATATCTTATACTCTCTTCTACCTGTACCTTTTTATACTCAAAAAATTGTGACTTAAATTTATTACTATTTGCTTTTCCTAGTCAAGTAGATATCAAACGTTCTTTCATCTTGTTGTGGGGAATTCCAAAGATGTTCCCAAATTGTTGGAATGCATGAATCACAAAAGGACTCCATTAATCCTCTGGAGTGCTGCTATTCGTCGGCCGCCCACATGCTATTCACAGCATCAGAACCATCATTCTTAGAATTTCAGCATTCACTCCTTCATTCTGTGCTCCTATACAATTTCGTGTGAACCCAGAAACGAGTCTCTCTCTTCTTTGCTCTTTCAGTGATCTGTTTTTTGGTACATGTTTAACTTTCAGCAATCCTCTCTGTTTCTAGATCAGACTTCCATCTACTAATAATATTCATTTTCTTCTTTCTCCTTCACTACGGATCAAAGGGGTTTTTACGTAGCTATCCACTTTCTTTGTCTTTTCACATTCTTTCACCAGAAGTCAAGCTATTTGCAAGTGAGAATGTTGTGTTACTGAGCAGTCTGCATGTGCTTGAACTAGAATTTCGGGTTCTCTTTGAGCTTATATTTATACAATAGAATTCATGTCAGTTGAAGCTTCTTTTAAGATACTTGTTCATCTCAATGTGAATTAGAAATATTAAAGTGACTTTCTACATTTCAAATCATTTCCCTTTCACAGAAGCACTAAACACTTCAGAAATGTGAAGCTGTGAATCTATATAATAAAAGGCAAACAGTACTTGGCAGTGAGGTTTAAGTGTTTGGAGTTTATAACAGAAAGACTCAGCGCCAGTTCAAATATGCCAACAATTATATATTATTCTCTTACAATGAGTGTAGTTAACATAGAAATGCTTACAAGATATTCAAGCTTTCAGTGGAAATGTCTGTCATTTGCTCTTGCTTTCACAGTTCTTCCTGAAAGTCCTGCATTAAGCCTGTGCCACTGGTGTTGAATATGAAGAGTTTGCAGAGTGAAGAGTGGGCACTGATCATTCTGATCTCCTATTTCTCATCTTTAAAACTAGATATTTCTGGGGTTTTTCAATTCTCTACCATTGATCATAAACTAAGAACAAAGCCTTGTATCTTCATTCAGGGGCTTAGTTCTCTAGAATGGACTTCTTCAGGAAACAGTGAAAACTCATCCATCCACTAAATAGTACTTATGAAAATTCTCATATGAGCAGTGCACTGGGATATAAGAATAAACACAAGAGATCTTATCATTTCTAATGGGTACATATTCCAAGGAGATGGGGAATAAGGTAAACAAACAGGTAGACAAAAATGATTATGCACTGTAAAAAGCAATATGAATAAAATAATCTGAGAGACAATGACTGAGTGAGAAATAGAATTGCTTTATACCAAGTGCCTAGGGAGGGCTTCTCTGATAGTTGCTGTTTGGGTGAAGCTCATCAAGGAAGGTAGTGCTATCTAGAAAAGAGTTGAGGATGCAGGCAAGCTTTGAATAAATCCAGCATCTAAAGGCTGGAGAGAAAATGGGGAGCTAGCAAAGACATTTAGAAAAAATGTAGCAATGTAAAGGGCAAACACAAAGAAGTGGAAATCAAAGCAAAGAGGATGACATTGAGAGGGGTGATGATATTTTATATTTGATGAGAGTGGTGAGTCACTTGAGATATTGCTGTCCAGAGCTCTTTATTCCATGTGGAGAGAGTATGGAGGGGGATCACAGAGACTTTCTCCGGGTCACTTTGGTCATGCTTCTGATGCTACTCTTCAGCCCATCTGTGTACTTTCTTGTGAAATTGACTCTGAGTAAGAACCCTGCTTAAGTTAATTTGGGAAGACCACCACCTCCACCCTTGTTACTTGACCCACAGTCAAAATATGAACAGGTACTTATGTTCATTTGAACAGGTACTTATGTTTCTGATTACCTTGGCCAGTCTGGCAAGAGACTTGGTAAGCTGGTTGACCTGGAACTTTCCTTTCCCATATTATTGTTTTTAGTAGTTTTTAACTTGTTTTGTTGGCTATAAATTTTCACTTGTCCATGCTATTTTCAGAATTTAGTTCAATCTCTCTTGGACTGCAAATCCCATGGTGATGGTCCCCATACATATTATAATGACCCTAAATAAAATCTGTTTTATTTTGTTTTAATAAGTGTCTGAATAATTTTTTTAGTACATGTGCTGCTGAAGCAAGCACCTGAATAATTTTTTTGACATCTCCAATTTAACTGTTATTTAAAGTATATTAAAATATTCTTTAAAATTATATGAATTTCCTGTCATTGCTGGAACAAATTTTTACATACTTATGGCTTAACACAGCACACATTTATTCTAGTGTTTAACATGTCATTTCTAAGTAGTTTTATGGCTGAGAATGTGGTGTGTGAATGTTCCACATAAACTTGAGAAGAACATATGCTCTTTTGTCAGATGAAGTAGTCTATGGATGTCCATTATATCTAATTAATTGACAATGCAGTAGATTCCTTAATGATTTTCTATTTTCTCGACCAGTCCATTTCAGAAAGAGGAATATTAGAGTCTCCAATACTACTAGGGGCTCATTCATTTCTCTCTGCAGTTACTTCAGTTGTCTTATGTATTTCAATGCTCTGCTGTAAGGTGCATATGCATTAAGGATCGTTATGTCTTCTGGAAGAACAAAAAGCTTTATCATTACGTAGTTTTCCATTTTATCCCTGATAACACTCCTTACCCTAAAAGCTACTCAGTCAGAAATTAATATCACTTTTCCTATTTTCTTTTGGTCAACAAAGTATATATTCTTTCATTCATGTCCCATTAATCTGGGTCTTTATATAGCTTGCTTACCTTTCTTTCCTCTCTTTCTTTTCTTTCTTTCTTTCTTTCTTTCTTTCTTTCTTTCTTTCTTTCTTTCTTTCTTTCTTTCTTTCTTTCTCTCCCTTCCTTCCTCTCTCCCTTCCTTCCTTCCTTCCTTCCTTCCTTCTTTCTTTCCTTCTTTCCTTCTTTCCTTCTTTCTCTCTTTGGATTGAACCCAGGGCTTTGAGCATGCTAGGCAAGTTCTTTATCACTGAGCTATATCCTCAGCATAGCCTAAAGTGGTTTTCTTATAGAAAACATACAGATGAGTCTTGTTTTTTGACACACTGACGCTCTGACAGTTTTCATCTTTCTGTTTTAGAGTTGAGGTCTTGGTGCGTTGCCTAGCTTAGTCTCAATTATCGGGGTTCAAGTGATCCTCTTGCCTCAACTGCCCACTGAGACTACCAGTATGCACTACCATGCCTGATAACTCCAACTTTTAATTGGTGCATTTAAGACCATTGGTATTTAAAGTGATTATTGATATAGCTGAATTACCATCTTCCATGTTTTCACTATTTTATTTTTGTTCCTTGTTCTTGTTTTTTCTCCACTCATTTCTGCCTTTTGCGGTTTTATTTGAAGATTTGATAAACTTCACATTCTCACTTTTCCAAGCATTTCACTTATACTGTCTCTCACAAACCATTTGTAATGGGTTGTCCTAGTTTGTGATACACATTTAAAAACAATTTGAATCTACTTCAAATAATAATATTCTGCCTCATGGCTAGTGCAAGTACGAGACTATGACAACAGACTCATCCAAATTCTTCTCTTTTGTCTCTGTATATTGTTGTCACTTACACATAAAAATATATTTGCATAAATATATAAATTTACATATATAGTCAAATACATTGTTGCTGATATTACTTTAAACAAATTGTTACTAGTTAGATCAATTATGAATAACAGTATTCAGTACTGCAAAGAAAGATAAACAAAAATAAAATTTTCACTTATACATTTCAATTCTCTTATGTAGATCCAAGCTTCTGACTTATATCATTTTCCTTCCCATCAAAAATCTTTTAAAATTTCTTGCAAGTCAGGTCTGTTGGCATTATATTCTTTCAATTTTTGTTCATCTGACAAAAGCTTTATTTCTTTTTCACTTTTAAAGGATACTTTCTCAGTATACAGAACTCCAGGTTGGGGGGGGTGGTTCTCTGCACAAATTTAAAAATCCTTTCCACTCTTTTATTGTTTGCTTGGTATTTAAGAACTTGAGAGCATTCCTTTGTTTTTCTATAGAAAAGGTATTTTTTCCCTCCTGTTTCTTTCACAATTTTTTCTTTATCTTTGATTTGACATTGATGGAGTAGATAATTTTTGTTTATCCTCCCTGGTCTTCTCTGAGCTTCCTGGATCTGATCTGGTGCTTGGAATTAATTTGGGGACAATTCCAGATCATTTTTGTTTCCTTTTCTCTTTCTGCAGATATTCTTATTATGTTTGTGTTGAAACTTCTGTAATTGCCCAACAATTCTTCTATAGTCTGTTCTGGTTTTTATTAATTCTTGAATTTTTTTCAGTTTTAGAGGTTTCTGTTAAGGTAGTGTCAAGTTCGGAGATTCTTCCCTCAGTCGTGTTAAGTCGACTACTGTTCATGAAAGGCATTACTCATAGCTATACTGCTGACTTCTATTGCTTTACTGAAAGGAACAGTTAGTGATTACTTATTTGATCAATCTTGCATGTCTCTATTTGTTTTCCTGAGAAACTACTTTGAAGATATCAATACGTAATACAACAGCCATTGTTAATTTCCTACCACTCTGTCTGTAACTCTGTTTTGCTTGTATTGTTCTTATGCTATTTTGTAAATGGATGTCTGTTTGTGAATACGTTTTCCTTCTCTTATTTTTAAAATAAATTTTTAAAAAAGAAAAGCATTACTTCTCTTGAAGTAACTTTGATCTTTAGTATTTCTTTCAAGCTCTTAAAAATTCCAACTCTCAGTGTACATTTTCCAGTTGTCATTGAAAATTGTCTACTTTAACTACTAGACCTTGTGCCAGTCAGCTTTTCACTGCTGAAAAACAAACTGCCTGACATACACAGCTGAAAGGGGGAAAAGTTTAATTTGACTCATAGTTTCAGAGGTTTCGGTCCATGGTCAGCTGACTCCAAGGCAGAAACATCACGGCAGAAGAGCATGATGGAGCTGCTACCTCACGGCAGCTGGGGAGAAAAGCAGAAAAGAGGAGCAAGAGAGGAAGGGGCCAAGGGACAGATGTAGTTGCCAAGGTCATGCCGCCAACCTACACAAGCACACCCAGAAGTGTGCTTTACTAATCTCCAAGGCATCTTTTGATCCAATCAAGTTGACAACCAGAATTAACCATCATATAGGAAGGGATCCAGGGGACCAAGGGTGAAGGGGGAGGGGGAGGGGATGGGGAAATAGGTAGAATGAAGTTATGCCATGGAGAAGATCCTAGTAACCTTAATGAATGTGGACAATATATGCCATAGACATGAACAAAAATCGGTAATATCAACAAGAATGACAAGGGGGAAAGGAGAACTAGAGGTGGAAGAAAGGAGAGAGAGAGAAGGGGATTAATAAAAAAGAAAAATCTGATTAAGTGCATGTACTAATTCCCAAGCTGATTAAAATGCATGTACTGTAAACATGTGCTAATAAAAATGTTAACCACCCTAGAGCCGTTAGCATTATAGTCATTGTTCTTTTAAATTCTGGTGCTGATAATTGCAATATCTCTGCCAGTTCTGAGTCTCACTGCTTTGTCACTTCAAATTGTATGTCTTTTTTGAAAAGTATGTCTTGTAATATTTTTATGGAGAGCACAAAATAATATAGTGGGTAAAATGCTGTAAATGAACTTTTAGTGAAGTGGTGGTAAGTTGCAGGGTTGGGAAGTGTCGGATAGTCCTGTGATTAGATCTCAGCCTTTTAGTGAGCGTTTCAGTTTTTTCCCCACCTAAATGGCATAGACTGTCTGGTGGGAGTTGGTGTTGGGTTTTTCCTTCTCATATCTAAAAAACTAGAATTGACTGAAGTTGGGTATCTCCCTCAGAGAGGGAGATCAACAAGTCAACTAGAATTGACTGAAGTTGGGTATCTCCCAGACTAGTTCAATTTCAGTGACACTCTAGCACATCAAGCTGTGATTAAAACGTTTCTCTTGTAACTTTTCTCCATTCTCTTATTCACAACAGAATGTTCTGCTATATTTCAAAATGGTTTTTATTCTACTCTATCTGCTGAAATTTTTCTACACTGGGGTTTTCCTCAGATATTCACTGTGAAAACTTTTAATCTTATTGAGCACTAAGAAATAAAACTCAACAAATCATGGGATTCATCTGATCACCTGACTTTTAGAGCCCCCACCCCCATTATAGACTGAACCTAGAGCCTTTACACTGAGCCATACCCACAGCCTTATACATTTATTTTTCTTTGAGTCAGGATCTCACAAAGCTGCTGTTTCTTGGGCTAGACTCAAACTTTACATTTTTCCGACTTAGCCTTCCAGAGTGCTGGAATTACAGGTGTTACCGCCACATCCAGTTTGGCTCTCCTAGAGCTTCTAATCATTACACTTGTCTACAATGAACCTCTGGCATTACAGTTTAGGTTTTCCTACCTAGGTGTCTACTCATCAGGAATTCCCCCAAGGGGGTCCGCCTCGCAAGGTGGGAATCCCACCAATCCTCCGCCCCCAAACGGGGGGCAGCAGTTTCCCTCGCATTCCCACTTGCCTCATGGATCTAAAAAGAGCTGCTGCCTTCCAGTTTATATGGCCTTATAATTGTTTGGAAGGGTAGCAATTTCCAAGCATTTTATGTGCTGAATCAGAAGCTACAAGATTTACTAAGTAGTTTTATAAATGTACATACATGTAGTAAAATTAATTAAAACTGAAAGTGCACGAAACATAAATATTTTAGGCAAAAGTTGTCATCTTTAAAAACTGAAAATAGTAAACAAGACAGTTTGAACTATGCCGAAAAATTTTATATCTTTATTTCAGTGGTGCAACCATGAGTGGTTGTTATTTATTTTATTACTTTCTATTAAATATTGCATGTAGCTTGAAAATAAACATTAAGCTAAAGTCTTTCCAATTGTTTCCATTCCAGTTATCTCTAAACCCAACTGCTGGCATCTTCTCTGTTGTCCTCCAATATGTTTTCTTTATTATAACTGAAATAGCATTTGAAACCCTAATATGTCATCCGTAAGTCACTTAAAACATGTCTTTGACTTCCTGTGACCAAGGATAAAAAATTAATTCATCAGCAGAGCAGAAAAGGTCTTTCCACACTATTTCTAACCACATCTCCAGACTCAGTTTATTTCCTCCATACCAGATATTCTGATCACAGTGCGCACCTTTCTATTTCTCAAGTGAGACATTCTTCCTAAGCTGCATCATAACTCCTACTGTTGCATGGAAAACTGTCTTTCACTTTTACCCTCATGTCTGTCCCCTATCCCCACAATCAAACCTTCCCCAACCTGGCTATCTAGCAACTGTTTATTTTTAGGTTTCAGCAGAGACATCACATTCTCAAAAGTCATTCCTAATGTTTTACTCTGGGCCATATAAACCTCTTGTGCATTCCCTCATCCTCATTTTTCCACATGGCTTTATTTCTTTATATGAGTGTGGATTTTTTGTAATCACTTTGTTACTCATCTGACCAGTTTAGAAGCATCCATAACATATACTGCTTCCCAACTGTCAGACTTATAATAATAACTCAATAATTTTTATCAAATAACTTTTTAAAAATTGAGAAAATATAAAATAATAGAAAATCAATATATGTCCATCATAGTGTCCTTTGCACTGCTTGTTGGGGTGTGAATTTTTGTTTTGGGAAAAGTTTTATATTCCCACTAGAGAACTGTTTGCCTTAAGACATAATGGCATTTCTCTTATGCAAACAGCCAGGAGAGTACGTGCATATGTCTCTCTCAAACAAAAACATGTATAAGAATGTGCTTAGCAACTTCGAACAACCAGCATCTAAAAGTGGTCCAAATGCCCATTGTTATGGTTTGTGTCTGGATGTCCCCTCAAAGCCCCATGTAGTCAAAGATAGCTTGTTAAACCTCTATCTCTTTGACGTGGTGTAGGTGTGAGGACCCGCCCTAAGGCTCGTAGCCTGCATGTGAGAGAAGGGAGGAAAAGAGGCTGCTCTTCTCCTTTTACTCTTGTTGCTTTTGCTGCCTTCTGCTGCCTTGAACTACTCCCCCTGTGCAATGCCACTCTGCCTTGCAGCCAGCTCATTATGGGTTGAAATTCAATAAACTGTGAGATACATAAATCTTTTCTTCCTTAATTTTGGGCACTGGATGTTTTGCCTCAGCAAGGAGAGAAAATTAACTAAGACATCCATCAATAATTCAATGGGCAAGGGGCTGGGGATTTAGCTCAGCAGCAAAGCGCCTGCCTGGCAAGCGCAAGGTCGTGAGTTCAGTTCCCGGTACCGGAGAAAAACCAAACCAAAAAAAAAATAAAAAAAAAAATAATTCAATGGGCAAATAAATGTGATGTATTTATGCAATGGAAATCAAAGACCAATGAAGAGAACTTCTGATACACATAAAGACATGGTTTAATTGCACAGATAGAAAGGGAGGAAGCTTAGAGAAGGAGAAGAGGCCCAAGACAGTGCATACTGTATAACTGCATTTCTGTAGAGTCCTACGAACGGTAGAATTGGTCACTGATGAAGAAGGCTGGAGCAGCGAAGGTGAGTATTAATATATGGTGTTATCTCTGGAGCTGGGAGTCACAGTATTAGAAAATTTCTGTATGATCAAAGTTGATGTTACAGAGTTTTCAGATTTGTACTCCCCACGTCACTCATGTTGGCATTTGCACGAGTCTTAAGTGCATTTCCTAAGAAGGGTGTGGAGACTGGCAATCTTTCCCGTGTGTAAGCGAAATACCTGAGACAAGGTGCAGCGCTCGGACGAATAAACCCAGCTTCCTTTCTTAAGTGACCTTGCCTGTGCCACCTGATGCTGCTGGAAAGAACCAAACAAAAACTCCCAGCTTCCTGATTAAAAACTCCAAAGAAAGCATTAGTCTCATCAGAAGAAATGCTGTGAATGAAATCTACTTTCTCAACAATATTAATTGGGAAATATTAATTGTCTGAATTTATGAGGTATGCATGTACACAATACAAAACAATCAAGTGGGAGTAAATAGTATTTTCTTTACCTCACACATATCTTTTCTTTGTAATGAGATCATGCAAAATTCTCTCTTCCAGCTATTTTTGAGTGTACAATGAATTGTTGTAAAGTATATTAACTGTGTGTTTGGTTTTTTTTTTGGTCTTTTTGAGACAGGGTCTTGCTATGCAGTTCAGGCTGGTCTTGAGCTCACTTTGTAGCCCAGGTTGGTTTCAAACTGGCAACGATCCTCCTGCCTCAGCCTCCTGAGTGCTGGGATTGCAGGTGTGTGCCACCATGCCAGGCTAAATTATATTAACTGTATTCTGTGATAGAACAGTAGACTCTCCTATTAACTGTTTTGGTGCCCATTCACCAAACTTCATGTAGCCCCATTCTCTGTTACATTTGAGATCATTTAATGACCGCAATTCCACTTTCTGTCCTATGAGATCAACACGTTTAGCTTCTACACCTGAGTGAAAATGCAATATTTATCTTTCTGGGCCTGGCTTGTTTTATTTAATACAGTGACCATTGGGTTCACCTGTATAGTTGCAGATGACAGGATTTGACTCTCTTCCTGGCTGGATGATATCACACTGTGTGTGTGTACCACATTTTCTTTACCTATTTATCCTTCAATGGACACCCAAATAGCTGCTCATCACAGCTATTGTGAGCAGTGCTATACGAACCCCTTCAAGGGGACAAGGAAGTACAGTGAGGAGTTAGCAAAAATCTGCAATTTGTGGGAAAACAACTTTCTTTTAAATGTAAAGCTTCCTTTGTTTTATCAGTGTTCATGTTCAGTTGTCCATTCACTCTGCATGTCCTCCTTTCGGTTGGTTTGTCTACTTCTGAATATATCAGGTCAGTAGTGCAGAACCAGGGCTTTTCCTGAAGACAGCCTTCTGAAAGCTTCAAACACTTCAATAATGAAAACGTTCCATGGCAGTGATGTCCAGACACGACTGTTATACAGGTGCCAGTATAATGTGCACTCCAGACAATTACACTTCTGGTGTATTATTGCTGTACCTGATTATACTAAGATTTGCCTACCAATGATTTTTTCAAAATGTCATACATTTCATTTGCTACCTATGAATTTTAAACATCTGTAGTTTGCTTTGCTAATTGTCATCCCTTTCAACACATCTGGCTTCTCTGTGTTCATGTTAATCAATAATTATTTGATTACAATGTTATGCCTTTTATGCTAAATAGCACTTTGAGACCATAAAATTGCGTTACCTTTTGGCTTCCTGCTGACACTAATGTGTTATATTTATAGTGTGGTGTATGCGTAAATCACACATACATATGCATGTCTGCACATATTTTACATAATCTGTGCAACAGATAGTGTTCTTTTCATATTTGCTTGTTACATTTACCACCTGAAAAAAATATCCTTGCTTATTTTTCAGCTTAAGTAAAAAAATATTTTTTGAGAAAAAAGATGTTTATTTAAAAATTATAAAATTCTTTCTTTTAAAGAAAAAGCCATAAAATTCTTTCTGAATTTTTCTGAAACTCTGAAAAGTAGCTGCACAAATACAATAATGTTGCTATTTTTGATCTAGGGATGTGGCTACTGGTGTGGTCTAAAATCCTCTGCAAATGAGGACTGTGTTTTTTCTTTTTTTTTTTTTTTTTTTTGGTTTTTTTCTCCGGTACCGGGAACTGAACTCACGACCTTGCGCTTGCCAGGCAGGCGCTTTTGCCGCTGAGCTAAATTCCCAGCCCTGTGTTTTTTCTTAATTGCTTCCTTTGCTCTAATAATTATGAAGCCTGGAAAGAGTTGTGTCTTGGTTACTTTTCTCTCATTGCTGGGACAAAATACCTGATGCCCAAAATTAAGGAAGGAAAGGTCTATTTTGCTTACAGTTTGTGGAGCTCTCAGTCCATACTTGGTAGGTTGCAAAGCAGAGTGGCACATGGCAGAGGGCTACAGCTCATGGCAGCAGAACACAGCAAAAGCAACAAGCACACAAGAGAGGAATGGCTGCAAGCAGCCTCCTCCTCTCCCTTACATATGCAAACTATCCACCCTGGGGTGGGTGTAGCTCTCACACCCATAATCAATCAAACTCTAAAAGCCTGCTCCATGACCTTATGAGGCTTTGGGGGGACACATAGACACAAATCATAACAAGTTGTAATGATTGCAAAGTTGGATGTGGTATAAACCTCTCTGGCTGATTCTGATCTGTCCTGATCAGCCTCGAGTGGTAGAGTAACCACCTGGGGAAGCTTGCAGGAGGCAGCCTCATGGAATCTGGAAATTTCAGAAACAGTGACTTAAATTCTACAATCTGGGTGGATTATCACTGTGCCAGTGAGATGTGTATTAGCTCATCCTTTATGCCTGGATCCTCATTCAAGTCTCTGTGGTTCCATCGGGATACTGATGTATGTAGGTAGGGAGAAAGGCTATATTCACTTTAGTGTAAGGAAGGGGACAAGCTAAGATTAAAACTCTACATAGCCACATTCACACGGAGAATATTTCTCTTCATGTTTCCAGTGATTCTTTGACTTGACTGTAAGTAATCATAGCCAATTTCTAAATTCTTCACAGCAATTTATCTGAGCAAGATTAAGTTATTACTAGCTATATAGTCCTCAAGTGTATCAGGCTCAGTGGCCACAAAGAATGTTTGTAATTACTCTGTAGTACTTTTGGGAAGAGTGATAACATGGGTTATTTCCTTTCAAGAATAATTTTTAACCTATTGCTGAGTTGGGGATAGATTTCCAAGGGCTTAAAGAAGGTCAGAGTGCTTCCAACCCCCCAATTAAAACATATTAGCAAGTGAATTAATTTCTCTCTTACTGGCTATATTACCCCCAATAATTTAAATTTCTCTAGCTAAATGCTTTTAGCAAAAATCAAATTCAAAGCTTTTTAAATAATATTTGCATTCTTTTCAATTTCTAGATCAAGGGGAACCCATTTTTGCTCTGACATATTTATGTTTCTGGTTCTTACAGAGCGTGACTACTTTTAAGACAGAAAGTCTCTATTTTACCAAAAGCTAAGCGAAAGAAGTCAGAAAAGAAAGTTAAGTATCACATGGCTTCTCTTATATGAGAAAACCAAAATATAAACAATTCAAAGAAAAAAAAGACAGAGGAAGCAGGGAGGTAGATTTGTAGCAATGCAAAAGGGATCTGGGGGTGGCGGACGCAGTAGGGTGGGAAGAAGAAACAGAAGGGAAAGCGATTAGGACGTGCCAGCTCCCCGAGGTAGATGTTATCATTATATATTGCAAACACATACTGAGAAGTGAAAAAGAAGCTAAAAAATGAAAAACGAAATGAAAAAACTGTTCCCTTTCACAAGTCTGCCTGTAGCCATGAAATGAGTCTTCTACTCTGAGCTGGGGTTATTTGCATAGATAGAATTATCAGATGGATTCTTCAAGGGATGTGGTGTGTGAACATAAGTGAAACATAAGTGAAAACCAACTTAATGGAAGCCATGGTGAGTGGACAGTTGAAAAATAAACACTAATAGGAGACGAGCTTGGCACTTAAAAGAAAGTCATGTTTTCCTGAAAACTACAGCTTTTTGCTGACTTCTCACTCTCCTTCCCTCTCCCCTTCAAGGGGGTCCTAGAGCAGTGTTCATTAGCCACGATATGGAAGCTCCTGTCCATTCCGCCATGTTTCCTCTTTGTCTAAACACAAGAAATCATCAAACAGTGTAGGTTTCCTCCTTAGGAAAATAATAATCTCACTTACAGAAACATCATTATAAATTTAACAATCTCATTAGGACACAAAACCTCTGAGAATGAATGCACAGAAAGTACTTTATAGTCATTGTTCTCTATTCATCATAGTAAAAATATTTCATGTTTTCTTAATTAGCACTTTATAGCCTAAAAACACATGTCAATTAAAATGTCTGAAGAAAAATAGAGCAATATGCAGTATTTAGACTCCATTTCATTCAGAGCCATTTGGGCATCAAGTAGCATTTACAGGTTTATATAGTCTAAAGAGTGCTGCTTTGAGCATCTTGTCAGCCAATGATAGGGCTTGGTGACAGCTTTATTTATTTTTTTTTTATTTTTTAGATTTTTAAAAATTTTTCTTGTTTTATTTATTATTTTGGGTACAATTTATCAGCTTTGTGTCCACTGAGAGGTGAGCATGGGAACCAAGTTTGGAGAACATAGCAAATAGCCCAGTCATTAGCCAAAATATGCCACACCGTTCCTGTGGCCAAAAAATTCTGTCTGTTATGAGTTGAACCTTTTTTTTCTGAGAATGAAATGCACAATTTTTGAGAAGTTCTTATGTTGTAAAATTTCATTTGGAGACTTTCTTGAAATGATCAAACCAAAGGGTTTTTAATCTTTCATTGCCAAAACATATTATTTTTTTAAAAGTCTATATCCTCTGTGAAGAGCAGTATCTCTAAGGCAACATTTAGCTGATGAAGGACTCATACCTCTCAAAGGCAGCAGTTGCATGGCAAACCTAGAGAGTGAGACTTAAAGGGCACGGTTTGCCTGTCATCTTTAACTTAGTCTGCTTATAACAACAAAATAACAACGTCAGTTTGCATAGCAGGCTTTTGGCTAAATATCTTTTTTTTACCTTGAATCAAATGAGAATTAAAATAATAGCACTTGCACTCTATGATATTCTTAAAGAGTTTGATTTTCATTTATCTGTTTAATAGTCTCTAATTTTAGGTCAGTTGTCAAGTAGCAATACTATATTCTTTAGACAAGTTCCTTACAATTTCAATTTAAAAGTGCCGAAAATTTTCTAGAGCAGAAGCAGTTTTCCACAAAGTGCTGTGGCATCTGGTATGTCTGCCTCTGTCTGAGGAAAGCTGTACTGGAAATTTCTATATGTGATTCTGATAGGGATATTTTATGTGTCCCTATTTATATCTAGGCAGACTAGGCCATGGGGAAGTTGCTGGAATTGTGGAGAATGTGTGTTATACATTTTAACTCAAACTATCTCCTCCTCATGACTTAACACTGTCCCAGAGGCTACCAGAGTATACGCCGTAACCTGGTGCTCAGGAAGGATCCATAAAGTAAGGAAAGGACCAATGAAAGTACCGTACTTAATGTATTTCTGTGAAGGCTGGACTTCTGTCAAATAGTTGAAATACACTTAAGGAAGAAGAACCTGAAAACATACCAGCCACCTTTTCAAGGGATGATGGGGCAATGTCTTCTCAACTCCCTTCCTTTGTCTGGGATTAAAATGCATTAGACACTATCAACGAAGACAGAAATTCAAACTATAAAATTATAATTCCATTATAAAAATACATACAGTTGCTATTAAAAACATTCTGGGCCATTTGTACAATGATCCTCATTTTTAAAACTTTGTACCTTGGGATGTACAAATGGTAATTTAGTTTGATAAAGAGTTTGGTCATAATTACACATAAAGTGGGGTCTTCATTTAATATCTGACTAAATTGATATAAATTATTTGCTAGGTCAATTCTTGCATGAGATGGAAACATATATAGAGGAGGAGAAGCACTGTAATGTAACATTAGTATTGGTGATGGTTGTGATTTATCTGTGACACAAAGTGTAACACAAGTGGATTTTTGGTATTAGTTTTGCTAAAAATCAATTGAGAACAAAGCCAGATGAATGATAAGAATAAAAATCAAAATCACATTCTCTTGTAGGAAAATGATGCATAAGACTAGGTCATTTCAGAAGTTTTCAAAGCTTCTATGAAATCTCAAAGTCCAGTTCTCAAGAGAATCAACTGGACTCCTGGTCAGTGGCAAGAGTTACCAATGAACAGAGTGAAAGAATATTAGTAGCAAACAGTTTATGATTAGTACATTAGGTACCTCTTATTGTGCTTACATTTCAAACAAAGGGATTCTAAAAATTCTGAAGATCCTTCTGTGCCTAACATTTGCCTCAAGAGCAGTCATGACCTCCAGTGCTCTGGGACTTGCAGCGGCAGTGCTTCCCCTTATGAGTACGCTGTCCTTGTCCAGTTGTGATCAGCAGTACAGAGCCAGTGGATAGTCAACACCATGCTTGCTTTTTATGCATACAATCAGTCCTGCTTCGTTATGGTAGCTCACCGAAACTCAGCCTCCTAGTACAGTAAGAAGCATAACCCTGGTCAGTGGAGAAACTACCACCATTGATACAACCATGAGTCTCCTTACTTCTTGGAACTTCATCTTGCACTGTACTGTACTGTACTGTACTGTACTGTAATTCACCTTTTTACTGCCAAGATTGCCCACTGATTTCACATTTTTTCAAGAGTTGTCATGAATTTATCTACAGTTTTGTAGATCCAGGCATATATGGGCATATTCATCAGATGCATTATAGCTTCTTAAATAAAATAAATAACATGTGCATTTTAGAATCAAGTGGTCAAACAGGGCAAATATTTTTAGTGGAAGAAAGATAACCTATTTAAGATACAGAGCTGGGAAAACTGGCTATCCACACACAGACTGAACCTAGACCAATATGTCTCACCTTGTACTAAACTAAAACAAAATGGATCAAAATCTAAATGTTAAAACAGAAACACTTATTCTACTGGAAGACAAAATAAGTAAAACTGTTGAAGACATAGGTGTAGGTAAAAGTGCTCTGAACAGAATACCAGTTGCATAAGAAATAATACCAAGAAGCAACAAATGGGATCGTGACAATTTAAAAAGCCTTGCAAAGCAAAGGAAGCCATTAACAAGGTAAAGAGACAACCTACAGAATGGGAAAAAATTTTGCCAGGTATTCATCAGACAAAGGAGTAACATCTAAAGTATATATATATAAGACTCAAAAAGAATTCCCCACATTTAAGCCTTAATTAAAAATGAGCATTTTCAATGAACAGACACTTCTGAGATGTGCAAATGGCCAATAAATATGAAAAACTGTTCAACATCACTGGCCATTCAATAGAGGCAGCCCTGAAATTCCACCTTACTCCATAAAGAATGACTATCTTCAAGAAAGCGAATTACAAATGCTGGAAAGGCTGTGGGGAAAAGGAAACCCTTCATTACCCAGTGTAAACTGGATAAGTATGGACATTACTCAAAAGGCTGAAAACAGAAATTCCATTTTCCCTACTCATTCACCTTCCCGAGTGAGTTAAAGACATTGTATTACAGTGACACACGCATACCCATGTGTACAGCAGCATAAATTATAACAGGTAAATCTTGGGAGTAGCCTATGTGTCCATCACCAGATGAATAAATAAAGAAATATAAGTGGCGTTTGGGCTGCAGTTCGGGCACTCAGTCTCTAAAAGGTTCACCATCACTGGAATACAGGATGCAGAAACCACTCCAGGAACACCTAGCACAATGGAGTACTACTTTCTCTTGAAAGTTAAGCTTGATTCATTTGTAGGAAACTAGATGCACTTTGAGACTGGACTGTTAAGTAAACTAAATCAGACACACAAGCTTAAATATAGCATGGTTTCTCTTATATGAGAAACCCAACATATAAGGTACAAAATAAGAGACAATAGGGAAAAAGAGGGAAAAAAATTGTACTCCAGCATGGCCAATGTATCTAAAAGTGTACCTTGAGGTACTACAATTGTCTAGTGTGTTTTATGTTTTCTGGCTGTTAATCTGTGCTTATTATAGTTAACTTGATATCTGATGCAAGCCAAAAAAAAGGAAAAAAATTAAAAATGGGGGTGGTGAGGAAGCAGGAAAAAATTGAGATGTGTTATGTACATGTACCAATTCCCCACAGTGAATGTCATCATTATATACTGCAGACATGTGCTAATAATTTTTAAAAATTAAACTATTTTTTAAAAAAGAAAAAAATAAAAGCAAGTGGACTACTCTCTATATGTATTAGAGAGTTAGGCATTAAATATAAACTACAAAGAATTAAAGAAAGCAAACATGAGTGTTTAGAGGGAGGAAGCATTCTATAAGCAAAATAAGCAAAGAAATGAGAAGAAACTAATTGCATACAGATACCAGCTAAAATAAAGGAGAACTGTCGTGGGAGTCCAAAGCTGATGAAAGTCTGAATTACTCTCCCCAGACTGTGCTCTCTCCTAAGCTACTTTGAAAAAAGTATTTTAGCATAATTCAACATTTTCATTCACATGTTAAAAAAGAATATCATTTATGTAAATACCACTGTTTACACAGATAAATTGGTTTAATGCATTTTGAGAGAATGGTACATGAATTAAACAACATACATTAAAATGTCTTTTAAAACCTCATCAACAGATATCTGGTTTGACTGTATTTTACGGATTTAGTCATTAAACCTGGCATTGCTTTAGTGTCCTTCCAGACAGTACTAGGGAATTACATAGTGCTAAATATGTACAGTTTTACAGTTCCACAAGGACGTAAGAAGAAAAGTCCTTCAGTTATCACAGTGTTTTCTTTTGGCATTATCATTTTGCAAAAATTACAACACGTTAACTGAGAAAAGTTATGACCATAGGTTTAGGAGACTAAGAGATAATTTAAATCAAGTTCTGCAAATGTTATTTAAACTTTATTCTTATACCTATATTTTTGCCTTCTGATTCATCATCAGAAAGATTTGGGGGAAATTTTTTGGTACAATTTAGTAAATTTATAAGGTTTACTATTCTATTTAGGAAGCTTTTGTTCACATACTCATACGGAAACAGATTTATAATAAATTAATAAAGCTGGATAAGTTTAATAAAAATGTCAATGTCTGTATCTATTAATAGTGAATACTTTAAAAGTTAACATGACCATTTTAAATTCAAAGTTCATACGTGATCAAATTAGCTGGATAATGATTATTCATTATTTAGTCTTGTATGTTAGTCAGTTTTTGTTACCAGACACAGACTACTTATAAAGAAAAGACATTCATATAGCTCACAGTTTTAGAGATTCAAAGTGTAAATATCACATTGCAAGCTTTTGCAAGTCCTCCTCAGACTGCGTCACATGACAGTAGGATCATGTGCGTATGTGTGCTCTCTCTTCCTCCCCCTACAAAGCCACTAGGATCCAGTCACGGGGCACCACACTAATGACCTAAGTGAACATAATCACTTCCAAAATCCCAATTCTAAAGATGGTGGTTGGGGCTGGGGAATTAGCTCAGCGGCACAGCGGCTGCCTGGCAAGCGCAAGGTTGGGAGTTCCATTCCCGGTACCGAAAAAACAAAACAAAAAAAATACATCGTGGTTAAGTTTCTATCCTCTTGACAGAATTAACATTAGATTTTTGGGATTAAACTCCTGCATAACGTTTGAGGTTAAACTGTATTCAAATCATAGCTGTACTGGAAAGATGATCTTAATTATAATAATACTACACAATAAAATTACAACTTTGATTTTATTAAGTGTCTTGTGTTGCAATATCAGTGTTACATGCAGACATTACTAATTGATCAAAGCAAAGAGTGAAGCACAGATAGACATCTTAAAAAATCAAATTTTCAGTACAAGCAACTTAATATCCAGTAACTAAGCCTTGTATAAAAATGACTGTGTAAAATATCTCCAAAATATAAAAAATACTTTAGGTAAATAAATATGACCTTTCATCAGTAGAAGACACGTGATGCCCAATTGAGTTGGAACCCTGTCACACGGCAGGGTAACACTACTTTCAGCCGTACTCAGACCTCGTTTGTAGTAAAATTCAGCGCTACCTTCTGAGCAAAGGCCCTTGCACTACAGTACTTTTAAAAATATAACTGAAACTAGAGTAATTCAGCTGTTGATATCTCCTTGTCAATTTAGTGTATGGGGATATATCTTTAGTAACAGAAGTTGATTTTTAGGTAAATTTTCGTTGGACTTTTTGAGAGATGATTCCTAGCTGCTGTTCTGCTCTAAGTTTTTTTTTCCTGAGAAACCCAGCTCTAGGCCAAAGGGAGCAACTCCCCCTGTGTCTGTTAAGCTTTCCGGTGCCAGCTCTTTAGAATGATATTAATTTCTATGCCACAGATTTATGTAATTTTTAATCAACTTCAAGAACAAAAGGGCTACGATGGCCCATTAGGAAACATTAAATCCTGATCATTTTGTTAATGTTCTTGCTAATATGTGTTCTATACAGTTGCTCACCTTTAGAACGGAGATGCTGGTGTCATGGGTTAACGATTCACACAGCTTCTGATGTTGTGCATCTGCCATTAATCCATTACCAGGAAAGGACTAGTCCTTCAGACTAGAAGATGGATCAGAATGCTTGTAGGGGTAAATAACCCCCAACTGAGGGGCAAATAACCCCTCACTGCTGTGTACTGTCTTACAATTTGATGGAGCATCTTTACCTGTATTAGCAGATTTGATTTTTTAAACTATTCTCTAAATATGTTATGGTTGATTGTTTCTTGTGTGTAGGGTTTGTCAGGGAAGTGTGGTTTCTGGGTATACTTGACCAGTAAAGGCTATGGGAAGGGGTCATGTATCGGGAAGGTCATTGACTGGATGGAGTATGGGAGGAAAACAATAAGCACCCCGTCAGTCAAAATGACCCGAGGGACTTTGTTCCTATTTCTGGATAAAGAATCAGATTTTCAACCAGGTGGCAGTTCTGTAGCAGAGATAAGCAAACTCAGGCTGCTGACCTGCTCTTCGCTTTCTTTCACGATGCCTATGCGAGTTCCTTGGGCAGCCCTATGCCAGCGGCTTCTCCATCATATTCCTGGCAGACAGAAGAGGTCGCTATAAGCCCTTTCCTTTTATGTCCCATCTGTCATGGCCCCTGCCTTAGGGAAGGTGACTCTGCCTTCAGTTCTCAGTGCCTCCACCATTGTTCTGAGGACAAACCTGACATCATGTCTGGAGGTTATTTCAGGAAAGAGCCTAAAGCTGAACTCCTGGCAAGCAAAGACATAAGAACATCTGCCCTCAGTGAGTTTCAATAACTTGCTTTCACTGATAGCCAGTAAGGAGCAGACCTGGCTTTAGAAGCTATGCTGACCTGGCAAAACAAGCACGATGAAAACCTGGGTCCTTTACGATGATGTTGCATAAACCAAACTTAGAAACAGCTCTCCCTCCTGGCTTTGCAATGTGAAATGGCAAGTGTGAAATTTCTGTTACTGGCAGCATAAAGTTTGCCAAGTGGTCGAAGCATCATACATACCTCAGTTCCAGCTATGCATGCAGTTAGTAGGATTTCAATTTTGACCTTGTGATTTTTGAATCACTCACTTCTCCCTTCTGACCACGCCTGATTTATTTATCAAACAGGAATGATTATGGCTCCACCTCACAGGCCTGACGCAGATCAAAAGACAAACTAGAGTAGTCCACTCTTATCTTGGAGGAACCTGTTTTGAAGACCTCCAGAGGGTGACTGAAACTGTGGACAGTACCAAACCCTACATATGCCATGCATTTTTCATCTGATTATTGACAGCCACTACATGACTAGAGGCAGGTAGCATATACGGTATGTAAATGCTGACGGCATGATCTAGTCCTGGGTGGGACAGAGTGGGGCAGTGTGAGATTACATCATGCTTTTCACAATGGTGTTCAGTTTAAATCTTACAGATTGTTCCTTCCTGAATGTTCTATTTAATATTCTGGGACAGTAGCCAATTGAAGCCGTGGAAAGTGAAGCTGCAGAGAATGGAGGACCACGTGTCTATAAAGGACTCAAATAATGCTCCATACTTAGCTTATATTCATTGAGTATTAGCTACTGTGGATTTTAGTACCCTACTATTTTATATTTTATGATTGGCTTTGGTATATTTCTAATCTGTAAAATGGGGACAATAACTTTATAGAATTGCCTGAAAAAATAAATGAAAAATGCATAAAAATTGTTTAGCAAAGTATCTGGCATATAAAAAATGTTCCATAGGTATTATTTTCTTTCCAATTAACTTAATTTTAATCAAAATAATGCAAAAAGGTGAAATAAATGTCAAACAGCTATAACAAAAAAGTCCATTCTGTTTTTGAGTTGTCTATACTATTATTTTTTAAAAGTATACATTAAAATGATCCTGCCATCTTTTATGTAGAAATTTGCCATTCAATGTACCATCTGTATATAAATTTCATGCATTTTTTTTTTAACAAATGAAAATCAATTATGGTCTGTGCAAATGGTTACAGAAGAAATACCATACTATTGTACAAGCAGTTGATCTATTTCTAAAATGAAAAATGGAGAGATCTGTGGAAAATTGTAGTGCCTGCTGATCCATAAACTTGAATAGATCAAATATCCAAGTACAAAAATTAAATATCTAATATTATATCCCTAAGGAAACATTGTACTATCTGGACAAACTGAATGATTTATCAAAATCTAGTGGTTTTAAATATAACACTAGTTGAAAGAAGCATTAATAATATCAACCTGATTCTAACTAAATTCCAAATGCATTACAATAAGCTTTCTAACCTTTTCAGAAACCTGGTGAAGCTTTACATGGAAGCAATAAACTAAAACTCCATTTGCATTATTACATTTAATAATAGAATAGAGTCCATATATCAAAGTTATATATATAGTGACATATATAAACTATGGAAATTTCAATCTGCTCTTGACTGGGAGCTAACAAATCTTACCCTATAAGCACTTATCTCGAGTACATTCCTACTAATTTAAGATAGACATGTTAGTAATAAAATGCAAACATTAATCTTAGTGACCACTAGTGACATTTTGGTTGCTCAATAAATATTTGTTGAATAGATAAAAGAACAGGAGCAAATAAAATGCCCACCTGAATTTTTTTGAACTTTTTGTGATATAGAGTTTTTTTACTTATGGGATTATCTACATGTTGCATTATTGGAAGTGAGGCGAGATGCATTTGCTTTTATGAATTTGTCAAAGAAATAAATTGTAGACTATGAAAATATTGTATTAACTGCATTTTAAGTGTTCATCTGTTCAGTTCTACAAATACCAGTTTAGTGTTTGCTATGTGCAAGATATTCTCATATGCCCTGAGAGTGCCAAATATGAAAACTATTTCAATTTGGTTTCTTATTAAGAAGGAGTAGTATAAACAAACAAAAATTATAGAAAAGGGATATATCCTAAAGACAACTCACAACAATGGGGAATATGAGAGGGCAAAGGCCCACCATTCCAGAAGCCAGAAACAGATGGGTGAGGGGGAATTGACACCAGTATGGAAAAGTGGGGAAAATCCGGGTACACCAGCAGAGTTACTTAAAGCATCATTTACTTCTGGAACAGGGATGAAGCGCTGACTCTGAGCTCATTCAGCCCAGGTGGACTCTGAGAACCAGTGAGTTCTCTGATGTCCTCTCCTTCTCACTGCTTTTCTCTGTCTCCCAAAAAGCCCCTAAATGTGTTCCCTAGAGCAGGCCACAGGGGTTCTTTAGCTTGGGAATGCAGTACGTACTGTACTGAGGGCAGTGTGGGTAGCCATCAGATTCATCCTAAAAACTGAATGCAGAGACCCCACATTCCTCTCATTCTTGGACCTGACTCCCAGAAAATTCCCCTCTGGATAGAAACGTTTAAATTATTTTTTATTCTTTTTAATTGCTTGGTCAACCTTGCATTCTTACATCTGGTAATCTGAGCAACTTTACTGAAGACAACAATATATAATATAACAGCCACGGTTAATTTCCCATCATCTTGTTTCGAAATTTGGTATCGTTTTTATTGTTTTTGTTTTTTATCTTTGTTGTTTTATTTTCTTTTCTCTTTAAAATAAAAAAAGGAAATTGGAAGACTCTTTGATGTTCATTTGATCTTCTCCAAAAGAGAAATATAAATATATTGACTCTTGGCATTCCCCAATTGTGATCCACAGAGGACATATCACAGTACCTCAGAGGTGCACACCTCCATCTCATGCTCAGCACAACATATTCAGCTGTAAATTCCATCCTCACAAGCACACTCAATAAACAAGTGTGAGAAAATATGAGCAAAGGCTCTCAAAGTAATGATCAAAACAAGCAGAAAAAAGTAATCACAATGACCGATTTGAAGACAACAATATGCAGTATAAGAACCATTGTTGAATTCCTATCATCTTGTATGGTGAAGCTCTATATTGTTTCCAATTTTTTTATTACTTGTTATTGTCTTTGATTATTTGATCAGTCTTGCATTCTTACATGTGGTGAACTGAGCAACTTTGTTGAAGATAGTACTATGTAATGTAGGAAGCATTGTTAATTCCTATCATTTTGTTTTGAGATCATGTATCATTTTTGTTGTTTCTGTTTTTGTCTTCATTGTTGCTGTCTTGTTAGTTTTTTCTCTTTAAAATAAAAAAGTAGGGGCTGGGGATTTAGCTCAGCGGCAAAAGCGCCTGCCTGGCAAGCGCAAGGTCGTGAGTTCGGTTCCCGGTACCGGAGAAAAACCAAAAAATAAAAAAAATAAAAAAAAATAAAAAAAATAAAAAAGTAAAGCACTTTAGAGGAAATATTTGCAGAGAGAAAAAGTTTTCAAAAAACAGTAGTAATATGAACAAATAAAAACCAGAATGCTATGAATGTGAAATACTCAACAACATCAACAGCAAAATATTTGTTTGCTTGCTTGTTTTTGTGGTGTTGGGGATCAAACCCAGGGCCTTGCAGATGCAAGGCAAGAACTCTACCACTCAGCCATATCCCAGCCCAACAGCAAAATATTTGAAGTTAGAAACGTAATAGCAAAAATGAAAAGATCAGTAGAGGTTTGGAAGGTATAATTTGAAGAAATCAGAAGAGTTAAAAACAAAGGGGAAGTGGGGATAGGAGAGAAACAGTATACCCAAAACATCCTATGTTTGAGGAACAGGAATTTCTATTTGAAAGTGGAAGTCCCAAACATGGGGGGGGAGAAAATTTTTGACAAAGAATTAAAGAAAAATTTCTAATAATGCAAATTATAGGTTTCCAGAAAAAGGGCCTGCTAAGTGTCCAGCATGAAATGCCTGGCCTATAAAGAGGTCCTGACCCCAGAGCTGCTAGGTTCAACGATGTCTCCAAATACCCTTACAGAGTCTCCAGCCAAGCCCTGATTCAAGCTCTGTGTTTAGTTTGCTTTCTCCTCATTAAACTCTCTCAAGTCCTTTGAACTCTTAAGGACTAAACTCTGGTATTCGGAATGATACTTTAATTGAAAAATAGTAAAACTGTATAAAGAATGTCCTTGGAAGGTGTTATATTATTTAATTACCACATGATAAAAAGAGGAGTGGAAACTTGTCTATATGTCACATTTATACAATATTTTAGAACATTCATGATCTACATCAAAATATGATTAACTTCCATTACAAAAGATATTTCGGCGTGGGTGTGTCACTTGATGGTAGAGTGGTAGAGTGTTTGTGTAACATGGATAAAGTCCTGAATTCCAACACCAGCCCTGAAAACAAATTTCATGGTTGTGAATTGAGCCAGGTATTAGTAAGGAAATATAAATTGTTCTTAAAGCCTTTTAGTCTATTTGACCGAATTATTGAACCTCCCACTAAATCAACCTTAAAAGTTCTTAAGGACTTTCTGACACTTTAGACTTGAATTCAAAATAAAAGTTTTCCTACATAAAGCATTAAAAATGTAGAAAGGATAATCACTATTTGACTTCCTGGATTCCTTGTATTATCTATTCATAGCAATTATGTAATTAATGCCTATATTTTCAAGTTATGTCCTAGTTGCTAAGACTATTTGGAAATAAGACAGTTCTTGGTCAAGACAAAGTTTGCACAAACATATATATTTTGATTCCCTCCTGAAAAAATTAAAATATAAGAGTTCTAAGTTTATAAGGATAAAGCCCAGCTTTACCTTGTAGATAGGAGAACAGAAGATTCTCTTTTGGGATATAGGACCAGCTACAGAACTAACCCATGTCTATTACCCTACTGTTAAGGAAATGGCCAATAGGACTCATAATATGTGTTAGCAGCTTTTGAGCAGTCTCTGTCTCAACTTTTGTGCCTGAAACTAAGGATTATTGAACAGTGTAAAAACATCACTAAGGTGGGGGACAGGGACCACAACAGACAGGGAAAACACCCAAAGTATTTAGAGAAAGCAGATATCCCCGTGGTGAAGTTAGCACTCTTTCTTTGGGAAAAAAGGACTAACATTTAAATCCAAAGAAAACATGATTCTAATTATGAAGCAAGTGCAGGATTCAATGAAAAAGGAAAATTTTAGAGAGAAATGATACTTTGAGTATGAATATTAAAGTGGGGTAAAATATTTACTTACAAATGTTAGAAATAAGGAAAACTTCCAGAAAGTATGTTATTTTAGAAGATGGGAAATAAGAAAGAAAAAGTAAAAAAAAACTGTAGCCCCATCAAGGAGGATGTATAGTCAAATACTGACATTCACAAAATAGGTAAGAGGAGAATTAAGTGGCATGAGCATAAACCAAGAATAGTTCTCAAACGGATGAACTTGAGTTTCCACAATGAAAGAGCCCAGAAAGTTCTCATCAAAGAGACCCCAAGGGGACCAATATGTAATCAAAGCATTCAGAAATTTCAGAGTATATAAACACAAAGAAGATGCTATAACTTCTACTTTCGACGAACCAGAGACAAAAACTTGGAATATAATATGGCATTGGCTTTCTGTCCAGTGACAGTGGATATTAAAAAGTGTGGAAGGAACATGGAGAGAAAATAATTTCCTCATCAGAATTAACAAACTGACAATAGACCAAGCATTAAGTTTGAACAAAGCTATATTAAACATGAAAACCTCAAAATATATTTCCTTTCATATCAAAATTGAGTTCTATGAAATGTAGAAGTAAACCAAGAGAAAGAGAGACAGAAAAGGGATGTTTAGCAGAGAAGTAAAGGAAATCGCCAAGATTTCTTTTCTTATTTTTTTAGACAGGTTTACTACAGAGTTCAAGCTGGCCTTGAAATCACTTTGTAGCCCAGGCTGGCCTCAAACTCATAGCAACCCTCCTGTGTCAGCCTCCCAAGTGCTGGGGTTACAGGCATGTGCCACCATACCTGGCTACAGGATGTTATAGAAAAGAGATATTTTAATGAAAGCTGGATACATAGTTTAATAGATCCACATTTTATTGTAAAAAATCCAGATTTTATCACCAAAAGAGTTGAGACAGGTCCTCAATGAATGAAGTTAAGAATTAATTTCTATTAAATAATTAACAAAATTAGAATAAAATTAGTTGAATAGCTGATACATCTAAATATATCACTGAATATATTTTGACAGTATGCGGGGAGCTTGGGGTATACTTTCATGGTAAATACAGGAAATTTAAGCAAACTAAGAGTGAGGAAAACTCCCCAAAAGTTTAAAAAGTTGTTCTAGAAGGGAAAAGTACTCACATTTGATCAAAAGTCTCACATGTCAATACCGCATCCTTTTCATAGTCATAATAAAATCAACATTGAATAATAAAAAGAATAAAGCACAACAAAATATAAATTAATTTTATTAACTTGCAATGGAAGTTGATACTTATATTAAATGATTCTTGCCTGAAATGGCTTGTTGATCTTAAAAACTCAAATTATAAAATGATATTGTTAAATTTAAAGTGAGAGTTTGCTCCAGAGAATACCTAGTGAAACATGACCTAAACCAGTGTATATCATGAGATTAAGCATTTGTAATACTTAGTTAACTGTGGTCTTAGATAATATATTCTTAATAAATTAAAGTAATCAATGTATGTACCGCTTGCAAAGAAGAAGCAATTAAATTTAGTGTCACTGTCATGGAACAGTGGTCTTATTCCTCTGCCCCCAACAATAATGAGCTCCTTCGGAATATATTAGCCTAATGTGCTCACTCTCATGATGCTACAAAGTGAAAGGAATGAAGCGCCGCTCCAAATGGAGGCCATCATTAATGCTGACAATAGGATTCAACACAGGAGAGCTGCCTGTGATTTTCATCTTTAATTTTTCTGTTATGATATGGCTTCATTGACTTTTATATTGAAATGTGGGATATTAATATTTCTTGACTTTAACTTGGTAATCAAAATGAAATAGCCAGAAAAAATATTCTACAACCAAATTCTTGAAATAAAAAATTAAAAATTTAAAATATGTTCTATGCCAGAATTACCTGAGAAAAATTGAAAATCAAGCCATTTGGAATTTTTAAAAAATAGATCAGTGAGTAATGATAGTGTGTTTGTGACATAACTTACAAAAGTCATTAAAATATATGCTGGTCTCCAACATGTAAATTGTAAAATGTGTTGCAGACCATCTAGAAAGATACAAAAATGCTGTTTGTATTAGTGATTAGTATTTATCATTGGATCAGGAAACAAATTTTCTACAAGACTTTTGATTTTCTATACACAGAATTGGCATAATTATTTAACTTTTAGGTAATAATAACCAAGCTTCTAAAATAACCACAATTTCCTTATTAAAATATTTTCTCTATGCCTTTCATCTATGCCCACTTTTTAAGACTCCACAGGTCGGTGCTCTCCTGTCTTTTTCTTAATTTAAAAATAAAAGGTGTAAAACATTAACAGACAGAAAACCTTTTACAAAACAACAAAAGAACAATACAAACAATACAGAGTTACAAACAAAGTGGAAATTAACAATGCTTGTTGTATTACATATTGATATCTTCAAAGTGGTTTCTCATGAAAACAAATGGAGACATGTAATAATGATCAATCAAGGACACATTAACAGTTTCTTTCAGCAAAGAAACAGAAGACAGTAGATCAACTATGTTAACTATCCTATATATGCATACATACAAAATTTCTCCTTCTTTCCCTTCTCTTTTCCCACATCCCAGTTGCC
>NW_004955444.1:16139601-16179226 GCF_000276665.1 Chinchilla lanigera
ATCTGTTTCTTTTCTTTAGCAGCTTTTCATATTCTGTTCTTTTGCTGAAGATCTGGGAACTTGACTATTATATGTCTGGGTGTAGTTTCATTTTGGTTGTGGTTGGTTGGAGTTCTATATGCCTCATTTACCTTTATATCAGGTTCTGTTTCCATGCTTGGGAAATTTTCTGCTATTATTTCTGCAAATATTCCTTTTATGTCAGTTGTGTTTCCTCCTGCTGTTTCATTGACTCCTATTAGTTGTACATTATTCCTCTTTGCTTTGTCTTGCAGCTGTTGAATTGATTTTTTCTGGATCCTTGTTGATTTTATGAGAATCTTTCTTTCATGGTCTCTAGCTGCCATGCTGTCTTCAAAGTCTGAAATTCTATCTTCAGCTTCATTCAAGTGGTTTTGGCAGCTTTCAATGGAAGCTTTGTTTTCCTGGAAGTCTCTTTGAATCTGGTTCATGCGTTCTAAGTCCTTTCTATATTTTTTATTTAATGCTTCCATCCATTGCCTTTGTTCTTCTATTTTCTTGTATGTTTCTTCTTCAGATGTTTTGAGCCATTCTTTCATTTTTATTGGCATTTCATTTTTTGCCTGGGAGATTATTTCTGATCTCATTTTTTGTATAGCCTTATGGAATTGTTTCTTTACTTCCATTGCAATCATTTCAGCTATTTCAGGCATGTATTTACCAAGTTCTGTTATGTCGATGTCTCCTGGACTTGTTGTGAGTGGGGTGTAGTTCTGGGGTTGTGTTTTAGTCCTTCATTTTGTCATGTTTGATATCAGATGCAGACAGCTCCATTTCCCTCTTCAGTGGCTGCACAGCAAAGGTCTCTAGTGTCCCTAGTTTTCCTTTTGGTCAGGTTTGCCCCTCAGTGTCTGCTGAGAAGCACTACTTAGTTTGGGTTTTTCTGGCAGTTGTTGATTTGTATCTAGTTATCCTTGGTCTCAGACATGGACATTGGTGTCAACTGATGGCAGACAGTCTGATCCAGTGTCCCGTTGCAGTTCAGGGCATGTGCAAGGCCCAGACTCAAGTTGCACTGGTGTGACAATCCTGGTCCAGTGGACCTATGTCCCCAGGCAGTTCAGGGTATAGGCAAAACCCAGACAGGAACTGCAGGGTCGACAGATTGTGAACCACCTGATTCTGTGTCTCCAGTCAGTTCAGGACACATATAGGAACCAGATGTGGGCCAGACCGACAGCAATCAGAGACTGCCTGTGCCTGCGACCCCTGAGGGGGTCTGGGTGCAAGGAAAGGACAGGCTCAAACCATGGGACCAGTACCTCTTGGAGCACTCACTCATTTGGTGCAGGGCCTGTGTAGGGAGGGCCCACATGCGAACCCTTGTGAGAGCAGTCCCTGGGGCTTCTGAGTGAGGACCTCCTGTCTGCCACGGGTGCAGGGAGGGCAGAGACTCAGTCTGTAATGGCGGCGGGGTCCTGGGTCACCCACTCTGCCCCCAGAAAGTAAATGGGAAATACCTGGCTCTCTCTGCGAGTTTCAACTGGGAACCGTGGTGGTGGGAGCAGGTTGCAGCCCGCCTGGTTCTGCTTCTTAGTCAGTTAAGGATGTGCACAGTACCCAGACCCAGGCCACTCAAAGAGCAATCGCAGCCTGCCTGTGCCTCTCTCCTGTCTTAAACTCATGTTTTCTGAGTGTATTGATACCAGTATACTAGTTTAGAAATTGACTTTGTCAAATATGATATGCAGCTAATATATTCAAACTCTAAGAATGAGTAAATGCAACTCTGACAAAATCCAAAATTGCCGTTTTATATAATATTCAACATTCATTCAACTTTCAACATTTATTTCTTACAAACTGTCAAGAGTGAAGACACTTGCAATTCACCCAAAGGTATAAGGTATGGATAGTGACTGAAGATGCCTGCAATCTAGATATAAAACAGTTACATAGTGAATGAGATCATTAAACAAAAAAAGAAAGAACAGTCCATAATGGGTTCAGAAGCACTCAGAGCTTCTGTTAGCCCATAAGCTGCCATGGTGGAAGTAGAACAAGACACGTCCTGTGGGCATGTGAGTAGGATGGAGCAAATGCACTGACTGGACTTCAGCTCTACAAGTTAGTGCTTTGCACTTGCAAAGGCAGTATCACTTCCATTCTATCACATAGAATGTTCAAGGAAGAAGTGGCATTTGGATTTTAAAGAAAGTCAGCATGTCATACAGGTGAGAAGTCTGGAAAGTACAATCTACTTCTTACTCAGGCAAACCTCCAAATGATGGAAAGAGTGCTCAGAGACCCATTGTGGAGAAAGCTAATTTGAATAATTGGAATGACTTTCTTCTTTTATTTCACATATAACAGTGCTTTATGTGAATTTCCAGGTTTGTCATTTGCAGCACTAATATGATTTATGTTTATCTGAACACAGATTGAGCACAGAACAGATAATAAATCATGAATGTGTGAGGGGTCTCACTTGGGTCACATTTAACTGCCTGCCAAGTTTTTCAGCTATCTGTCCACTTTAAAGACCCCTGTGTTTCCACAACCCATAAAACACAATTGAGTAAATCTGAGATTTTCCTAATTTAGAGTTAAGAAGCGTGACCAAAGCATACATGGCCACAGTAAACTGTTAGCTACAGACTACATTTTTGACAAATAGCTGGTGGTGTGTAGTAAAAGAGGTAGACATCAGACCCTTCACCAAATTGATACTTCATTTTCTGATGCCACATCTGAAAATGCCCAGATGGCCCAGTCCTAACGTTTATTGCATTACGAATCAAATTGAGAGAAAAGATTCTGGGGCCAAAAAGTGGTTATAGCACAGTGATAAAAAGCTGATATCCTAAGCAACACATAGGGATTAATAAAAGGTAAATCTGGCCAGATTTAATGCCGACCTTCAACAAAATAATTTACTTTTCAGCAGCCACAGATGGGTTTATAAGAGAAAAGCCTAGCTATGTATAATTTTACAGCTAAGATAAAGGATCAAAATGCAAACATAATATTTAGAAACAATTTGTTTCTGGCCAACAGCACCATGGAGGAGCTAGGGTTCATAAAATAAACGGATGGAAGACAATAATATAAAAATATCATATTTTTCTGTTTGGAAAATATGGCTCCAAAATGATTTATTTTATTTTATGTATAACATCGCAAGTCTAGCCTTTTCAAACCATGCTCACTGAAGAATCAAGTAACTAAACAATGAAAGTTAATTGCTGTTTGTTTTATCCGAGATGAATTTCCTTTTATAAACTGAATAAATACAGCTTGTGCTGGAGATCATGTATTTCATCTTTTTATGCAGTATTTGTTATTTTTGTGTCTCCATTTTCCTGGGCAAAGGTGGTGATTAATAGATGATTTGAACCTTAAATAATACATGTCTGTCAATCGACCATTCTGGTTGAATTAGGGGATGAAGGAGAAAAGGTTGTCTGTGCAGAATCTCATAGTTTATACATCTCTTCCACTTTTGAATGAAATTATCCCAAGGCAATTTCAGGAGGTATCATTCCTCTGTTTTTCAGGTAAGGAAACTGCAGTGCTAGCGCAGTAACAGCCTGACCAGCGGTAGGAGCGTTTACCCTGGAACCAGCGTGGCCTTCGGGCTGCCGCTGCTTTCTTTCACCCTTGCAGGTTACCTGGGTGAGCAAGGACATTTAAAAAAATTTCTTGAGAGGTGTCTCTTCCATAGCCTCTACATTTCAAGTTGACCATTTAAAAGAATAGAGACATAGCTTCAATTGTCTAAAATCATTGTAAATTTCAAACCCACCACTAATACATTAAATAACCAAATTCTTTTCAAAATCTTATTTAAAAAATATAAAACTTCTAAGTGATAATTTTTAGGTTACCTATTTTGTTACCCTGCATAGGTGATAAGTTGAAGTAACAGAACAAACCTATTAATTTATTTTTGCATGGTTTTCTAACAAAGACCAGAGTTCAAGATTAACTAATCATAACCAGAGGAATATTAAGAACATCCATGCAGGTTTAAAGATCTCCCTTTAGCAACACCAAATGAGAGGACCAGGATGAAGAAGCAATGGCATGAGGGAGGCTTTGGAAGATCTTAAATTAGCTCTCCCACCTGTAAATAGGAAAAAGTCAGTGGAAGAAAGGTGCATATTTAGGAGCATCCCATACGCAGGGTTTCTCAATTAGCCATAACAGCAATCATTTAATCAGATTTTTCACAATATCAAGAGTAGTTTACTTCATTAACACTAATTTAATTTTGAAGGGCAATGCCATTTAAAGATGTTTTTAATTGGTCATCATTCATGGTTTAATATAGATACTAAATGTAATTGACTTAGAATTAAAAGCATAATCACAGAGAAATGTAGTGGTGAGCTTTATAATAAAGCGACATATCATACTACTTTCCTTGAACTTACTTGACGTTTTCTGATGAGCTTTTGCATAGCTATATCAAATTAATTTCCTAGTTTTCAAAAAGTAGGAAAAATTATGCAAACGATGTGTGTCTTGAAAAAGATTTTAGAGTGTTACCAAGAGATAATGCCTAAATATCCCAAGGAAGGTCACAGGAAGCCAGTATATGTCTAATGATAATAAAATATCAGGACTCTTAAGTGATGTGTAGTAAATGGAAAATCTGTAGAAATAATTTTCTGGGACTGGTTCTTAAATTGGCAAAATCTTAGAAAATGCTTATATTTTTATGCTTGAAAAATATGAAATTTCAACAAAAGATAAGTGGCCCAGTCACTGCTTAAATCATAGTGACTCAGTGGAACTTATTAGTAAATTGATGTCAACCACAAAGGAGAATTTTGAGGGGATTGTTGAGGGTTCCAACTCTTCACCTGTCCTTTCAGATTTTCTTATTACTTACATTTCTGACCCTAAGAAGTAGACTATTCACTCAAATTTGTAGTAGAAACTAACATTGGGATTAGTGAATACACTGATTTATAATTGTACTGACATGAGGTAGTCATGAGATGAACTCTATCAAATTGCCACTTGGATGCAAAGTATAAGGTCCTATCTTTGATTGAACATACTGCAGAGCATTGTAGCCTAAAAGTCTTAGGAACTTAACTGAGTAAGTTAAACACAAGTTCCCTTAGACCCTTCTAAGTTCCCTTAGAAGTCATTTATATAGCTCCAAAAAGAGAAAGCCTGATATTTAACTGAATTAATGGAAACAAAACATGTAGAAGAAGGAAGAGGAAGGTTGATTGTTCTACACTGCAAGGACAAAGTTGGAGCCTTTGTCTAATTCTGGCTGTCACTTTGCATGAGGCAACAGAAGGAACTGAGACAGCAGAGGAATTTGAACTGAAGAACCTGTGGAACAGTTCCACTTCTGTCCTGCCTCTGTAGGCTAAGTCCTTGGATGGGGCACAAACAGTCTCATCAAATAGTGGCAGTCTCTGTTTAGAAGTAGGATTTACATCTTTGGGGCTTTTGCTTTGACTGGCATTATTGTGATAAAGCAATTCCTACTCTATTGATGCTATGTGAAATTGGAAAATTTTCTCCCCATTATTACTTGTTCCTTTTATTTTCATTTTCCAGTGTGTATTGATTAATCTGTCATTTTGGATCCAGTTTACAACGAATTATTTTACTACATTATGTAATATTTTTCAATGTGAATTATATTTAACATTGAGATTTCATATTATAGTTTATTGATATTGATATTAAGCCTTGACTCTTCTATACCTTGTCTTTCCATATTATTTTGAATCATCTTTCTTTTGCTAAAGTATATCTTTGAGGATTTTTTTGCTCTCTGGCTACATAATATTAGATATAAATTGTATCTTTCACAAAAATAAAAACTATCTGTGTCATGTTTAGTCACTGTCTCTTCGGGTTAGTAAGCACTAATTAATTTTTTCAAAGCATTTTATTGCAGATGACTATTTTGAGTGACCGAGATGAATTAATAAACAAAATTGTTAAGAAGCAAAGATGAGATGTGGGTTGGGTACCATTCTAGGAATTTGGATTTTCTAGAGGTTGGAAAGGAGTGATGAAAAAACAAAAAATTATAATAAATAACTATGAGTAATAAATAACTATGAGGTGTTTGAACAAGTGAAAAAGGAGAATAGAGGCCACTGGGGTGGAGCATGCCTAGAGTTTTAAATAGGGGGTGATGAGGCAGAATCATGGAGGAGATCCATAGAGCAAGGACATAGCACATGCAAAGGCCATACGGTGTGTTCTCAGCAGAGGAGTAACAAGGAGGCCAGTATGACTGGAACAGAATGAGCAGGTAGTACATTTGGCAAAGGATGAGCATGGAGAGGTAGAGGGGAGCTGGGGAAGAGCACTCCATGGGTCATGGAGGGACCTGCAGGCAAGTACGTACAAGCATCTGGCTCTTCCAAGCAGAACAGCGGATAAGGCAGAGGGCAGAGCAGAGCGTGCTGTGCTCTGACCTGTGATTTAAAAGAGTTTCTCAGCTACAGCTTTGAAAACAGAGAGGCAAGTGTGAGAAGATTCAATTGGTCTCTCCTGCTTATTCCCCAGTAAAAAGGAAGCAATTTAAGTGTCATTTTGCATTTGTTATTATATATTTTTGATTTTCACTAGGAAAAATGTATCAGAATATTACAGAGAAATCACTGAATTATTCAACTAGAAGAAACCTTGGAAAATAATCTGTTCCACCTTGCCTCGATCAGATAGTATCCTCATAAATGCTTTCAGACATACATAAATCTACTTTATGTTAGAATACATCTAGAAGAAGAAATTTCATAGCTTCTTATATTCCACACTCCAAAGCTCCATAAGTGTCTTTCAGGAATTGCTTCTTTATGTCAAATTATAATTATTCATTCTATTATTTACAGTATTCTTTTCTCAAAAAAATAGAATGTGAAGCAAAGATTACTAAATGTGGAATCAAAACTACAGATTTCCAATCACATTCATTTCTCATCACACTAGCATACAGTATCATCTTTGTCAAATCACTTGGTTGTTACTTACAAACTAAGAATTAGATGTAATCCTTCCTTTAGGTCTTGGGAACAAATGGACTGTCTATGTTCAATATATAATTAGAGTCATTGTGGGTATTATTCTCTCCTCATTAGAAATGGAGTATTAACCCAACCCCTTAACAGGATTTTAACTCAGCAAGGTGGTGTGTGCTACCTCTAGATAAGAAATCCTCGGGGAGCAGCAAGTCATTAATTCCGAGTCAGAGGGAAAAGCACACTGAATTCACCAAAAGCTTTAAATCCAGATTTAGATCCTCTCACTCTATTACAATGAGTGACCTTTCAGAGGAAATTCTTAACAGTAATTTAAAGGAAGTGTAACAGAACAGTTCAGTACACCCAACATAACTTCCATTGAAAATACGTACTTCAGGTATTAAAACATAGTCATCAAATTAGATATTTGACTTGGAAAAATGTACCAGAATATTATGAAAAATTTAAACAAATTAATATTGCAGCTTCATGCAAAATATAAAAATATTTTATATATATACCTATATATCTATATATCTATATATATATCTATCCTTTAAAATATTTCCTCCTTCTGAAACCATTCCTTTTAAGGTACTGGAAAACTAGTGGTTTCCAATATCAGGGAAATGCAGCGGCAGAAACTGCAGCTTTGACCATGATTGTCCTCGGTGTTCTTGGACATAGATCATGCAGAGTAATTCTTAAGCTCTCGACTGTGCCCTAAATTCTGCTTTCAAAATTCAAGACAGCACAATAAAGTGACGCGGAAGCAATGAGTAACACTGTGCACATGTAGAGTCCATGTTTGTCATAGTAAAACCAAGTTGTTCAGCTTCCCTTTCACTTTACCAGGGAAAGTTATCGAAATCCTTCCTTTTTGCCTCTGGGTTCAAATATGCATTTGTTGTAAATTACTTGCTCTTCCCCCTTAAACTTTTGCTGAGGACTGTGCATTCCATTTTCAGGGAAGTCCACCATTCTTTGCTCCATACCCTTTTGGAATTTCCTGCTTCAGCACATTGTTATTTTGACGGCCCTGAATTATCCTAATACTTGTTCCACAGAATCCTCGAGCCAGTAACTCTTCTCCAATCCGTTCTCCATGCTGTCTCTGTATTTATATTTTTTCCTTTTCTTATGGAGGGTGGGGTGGGATGTGGGGTGGGTACTGAGGATGAAACCCAGGGCCTTTGCACTGACCTACATCTCTAACCCTTTTTATTTTTTATTTTGAGACAGAGTCTCACTAAGTCAGTAAATTGTCCAGGCTGGGTTCAAACTTGCTATCTTTCTGTCTGTCTCAGCCTTTCAAAGCCCTGGGATTATGCCCAGATTATGTTCCTAACTTATTTTCTTAAAGATTTGCTTCTTTTTTACTCATTCATGAAGTATTGCCTATGAAATGCACTGTTATGTGCGGGTAGTAAGAAGGCAGACTTGGCTCTTTCACTTAGGAAATTGCAAAGAAGTTTGGCACAAAGCCGTGTCATTAAATTACATTACGGTATGGTCAGTCCAACATTACGTGCATGAACAAAGAGCTATGATCATAAAGGAAGTATATTCCCTGCTGCCTAAGGAGAGAGGGATCAGGGAAGTCTCCTGGAGGAGAAAGTGCATGAAATCTGTGTCGTGAGGGATATGTGCCAGCCACTAGGAAAAGCTGATTCTAGACAGAGAGAACACTATTTACAGGGGTATGGAGATGGGAACAGTGCCAGTTTGAAGATCTCTCATTTCTGCTGTACCTCATGGGTGTAGGATAGGAATTAGAAAAGAAAATTAAGCAGAATGTTGATCAGGGACTAGGGTGGGCTTTCTGTGGCAGGCCATGGATTGTAGACTTCAGGCCATGCTTTGTAGATAGCAAAAGCTATTTGATTTCAGGAAGATGGCTCTAGAAAGTGCTCTACTTATTTAGTGGACAGATCAGAGACCTGTAGTAGGTGGTCAGTTAGTCTGTTACAAAAATCTAGGAGATGATTTAGGCAATCTGGGAGAGGAAGAAGGGCAGGAGGTTGGAGAGGAAAAAAGTCCCATTTGAAAGTTGCAATGCAGAAGACGGCTTTGCCACGACTGGGTGAAATACTCTGCTGTTTGATCAAAATTCTGAATCCAATCTCTTTCAATTTGTGACTTTTTTTCCCTAGTATTGTTCACATATAGCCAAAGTCTTTGTGCATTTCTGTGTAAATGACATTAACTCATTTGTTAGAGTTTATTGGTCTCATACTCTTTCTAGGCCAGTGATTTCTAAGTTAGGTTTTTCAGGGTCTCTGTAAGAGATCTTTAAAGGGAAGAGCAGTGACCAAGGGCTGAAGTTTGGGTGCTCTTCCTTTGCAGGCTAAGGAAGTCAGTTCTGTTTCTATTTGTTTAAGGTCCATGTAAGATTTTTTAAAACCTGTGTAAACACCAGTTGTTCAAGACAGTGGATAGGACTTATGTTGTATTGGAATACATCATGAGGATGGATGTTTGACATGGAGGAAGAATCCAATCTATTTGTGCCAAGATATACAGAAAGGGTAGACTGACCCTTCACAGCAACCGTGCAGAAATTGCTATATGCCATATGACTGCAAGTCACAGGAAGTTGAGATTTCTGCAGTTGATTGTATAGAAGGGTAAAATTTGCAACGTACTGTATTGCAATGCTTGGATCTTTCCAGTCTTTTGTGATAATGCACAACTGTCTTTTCAGTGGGGTGTAAATACTAAAATTTTTGGAATCAGACTACAGAATGTTTCAGAGGGAAGATTTTTTATTTAAACACGACTTGACAAAGGTATGATAAGACACTGATAAAAATCATCTTGAAGTTAAAATTAAGGGAGTCAAATTTGCCTCTTTCCCTCCTACAGAATTTGAAGAACCTAAAGAACCACACCCACAGGTCATAAATAGAGCTTTCTAGTACTGATAACACGTTACAAGACAAAATTGACAGGTAAAAAAGACTATTTGTAACCAGAAGGAAGAGAGATCTAGGGCTTTCTTGACCTCTGGCTTATGTATTTGAATGGGGAACAGTGGACGTTAACTAAAAAAATACACAGGAGAATGCGGACCACAGAAAGGAAGATAACGAGATGCACTTTGAGACAAGTTAAACTAGAAACAAACAAGCTGTACCCAGAATGCAGCTAGATGACCAAGTCCACAGATGGGCAGAGATTCTGGAAGGATTGTCTATCTGGGAGCCATCAATATGGCATCAATAAAAATTAGCAAAGGAAATGAAATTACTGAGTCAAAACTGCTAAAAGAGAAGAGAAGGCAAAGACCAATATGCTGGATGCCACCATACTAAGGGAGGACAAGGTAGGAGGGCTAATAAGGAAAACAGAAATAAATATTAGAGAAATAATAAACAAACCAGATAGAGTACTTATTATTGAATGCACAGAACAAGAGAGTTTCAAGAATAAAAGAATGGATGTCATTGTTTTAAGAGTTCCACAAATCCATCCCTTACTTTCTACTGAAAGTTTTTACTTTAGTATAATAGTAGCTGACTGTCTTAGTACCTTTCTCTGAGGGATACAGGAAGTAATCTACTTACCCACTTAGTATGATGAAAGGCACGGCACATGCACATGTGCAAAAGTGTCAAACCAGGATTTATATCTATGCAATGTTCCATAGAAGAGTTTTTGCTTATGTTACATAGGCATTGCAGAGGATATAATATACCCACATCATTCTAGTATTTGTTCTTAAAAAAAGTTTTCCTTACATTTTTCTGGTAGAAGTACCCAAATTGAGTACAATGGCACATGAAAAACAAGATTTGTAAGTTTTGGAGGAGATCAAAAGTGAATCACCAGATTACTCATGATGATGAAGATGATCCACTATGGTAAAATGCATGTTTTCACAACAGAAGAGCGATGTGGGTGCATAATGATGATGATGACTTTGACTGTCACATGAGCCAAAGTTCCTGTGACAGTGAAATGGAGCAAGAAGTGATTGATAGACATAGGGAATGCAGACCTTGATTCAGATGACAAAGGAAACAACGATGTGAATACATATTTGACTAGTTAAAATGTTGCAGGATGATCACCCAACAAAATGGAATGATCCAATGTTAGAACTGGGTCTGAAAATATAGTGAGGGTCTTGGTGGAATGGACAGAATGCCATTGGTGTATTGGACAGAATGACAGCATTAACATTGTAGCAGATGAAATGGTACAATTTGCTGTGAAGTACACAAAGGCTGAGATACAAGTAAAACATTCTGTATGCACCAATAGCCATATTAAAAATATATTTATTATGACATCTCAGTAGCTGAACTGAAACCATTCACAGTACACAGCTGAAGTGAAAATATTGATGTCTTCTAAATACTCATTACATATGTGATGTTTTATTTTATTGATATCTTATTTTGTGGTGCTTTGCAGGTAATATCACCTCTGTATCTGTGCCTCCTGTAATATAACTTCAAAGATCCTTCATTTAAGACATGGAATCTATTTTTTCAGCTCTTGTTTTTGGATTGGCTCTTTCACTTCCTTTGGCGCATAGGTTGAGCAATGTGAAGCACGCCTGCTGTGAACTTAGGTGTCTGGTGGTCTTGTTTTTCCTAGAACCCTGCCATGCCCTAAGAAAAAGTCCAGGAGACCTGTCAGAAAATGCCCAGTCACACAGAGAATAGCCAGTTAACAGTGGGGCCACCCAGAAACACTAAAAAGAACTCAACCAATGTCAGCACAGCTGCCTGCCTGCTGCAGTGCTGCCCAGAGACATACAAGTAACTCCAAAGGAAACCAGAAAACCTAGAGCTGACCTTTAGACTGGGAACAGTAAGCAATGGTGATTATTTTCAGCCACTATGCTTTCATGTGGCTGTTAGGCAGCAATAGGCAACTGACATAGTGCCCTTTCTCACATCTCATCAGTCCTGTGAACCCATGAACGGTGGCGCCTTGATAAATCTTGCTAGAAAAAAAAAAAGAGCAAAATAGTGTTTTCCCTCGTGGATAAGTGATTGGCCTGAAATGGGGTGATAGGAGAAGAAAGGGCCTAAATCATGCAGGACTTGGTAAATTTTGTTCAGGATTTAAAAATGTATCACTCCCAAATGTAACACATTTTTTCTTTCTCATGTGAGTAAAAAAGAGACAACAACAACCTTATCGTGATGATAAAAATTTGGGGCATCTTTGAATAACTAAACACCCTGAAGAACCCTCCCTGTCATCTAGCTCGGCCTCCCCACGCAGCGGGCGCAGCCCTGGTGCTCAGCCGCCGCTCCCCCAGCTGCTGGTTGTTTAAAACCCCGTATTTGGAACAGCTTGGGATGGAAACAATGCAACGCGCGCACTGTGCGCCTCCCTTTTTTCTCAGGTCGCAGTGTGAGGCAGAGGCACCCGAGATGCCTGAGCTTCCTTTCCGGCAGCCTCACCCCAGAACCACCTGCTTCGGCACTGAAAGCACTTCTGCTGAGGAGGAGACAATGGATAAATTCAATTGTACACTTGAAACTGCAAAACTTCTGGGATACGTGCCCGTTAATGTAGGCGGCAAGGATTACGAACTTGACGCTCGCCTGCATTATAGCATGGGAACAAAGTGTCTTTATAACGTGTTCCTTGGCTTCAACTCAGTCTGAACTACCAGGGAACAGAATAAAAATTGAGGAAGCAGTTAACAAACATGGTGTCTGCCTCCACCTGTGCCAGCAGCAGTAACAGAGTTGCTCTTGCATCTTTCCGTTGCAGACGCAGCACGGTGAAGCGCAAGACGATAGCTTTCTCTGAGTCTCGCTTATTCAGATGAGCTCAAGCTGTTGCCTCATCAGTGGGACATTTTGCTTGTGTGAACTGCGTGCAGCTGCTGGCAGAAACTTGATGGGCTCTGCAAACCAAGAAGCTGTCTGGAAGCGTCACTGCGGAGCTCCAACTTCTACCTACCCCTCTGGGCAACGGCTTCTCTCCCTTGTTGCCAGCCAGGCAGACTGAGACTCAGACAGAAACTTTCATGGAGGCACTGATGTTCCTGCTTGTCAGTGAGGAGCCTGGAAAACTTCCCAGCTTGTACATCTGCCTTGGCAAAATAGCTTGTACTTCAGAGAATGGGGCTTTCAAGGGAGGCAGTGAGAACAAGCACGTCTATTCACACAGGGAGAGGGACATTTCCTCCTGCTTTCAGGGACAAGTGCCTGCCTCATTACTCTCTGTCCCTGACGTTGTAGCTGCTGGTGAATACGTGTAGTCAGGAAGTGCCCACTCCGCACACAAGCCCTGCTCCCAAACGCCCTGGGGATCGGTGCCACTGTCCGGCTGACTTATCTAAAGCAGTGTGGGCTGGGTATGGAAGGAAGGTAAAGCTGTGCATGTGGCAGGATTAAGTGGACTTCTTATGCTTGTGTCTCCCCACTTCAATTTGTATTAGCTGGGGGGACTGAGATTTAATGCCTTGATATTTCCTTAGGGACTCTACGGGTCCAACTGGTACTTTGTAAATATCTTCAGTAGGTTAATCTGACTCCATGATTAAACCTCACATTGTGTGTTCAATTTTATGTAATTTTTAGGGTCTTTGAGATGAGGATATAAAAAGAGAAGATTCTACTAGGTGTACAGGAGTTCTGGGTATGTGTATGAGATTTGTAGGAATATTTACTCTTCTTTAAAATGTGCTCTTCTGATATAAACATGTGAGCGCCCATAAGTTCCATTTTATAAAAGGACAGAGTGTTGCAAGATCAAGCACATCATTTACTAAAGTTTTCAAGCCGGTTTTATCAGGATGACCTTGATTGTTGAATGGACATTTATGGAGTGAATTATCTAAAGTGACTTGGAACTTCTGATGGGGTCAAATGTGTGCCCGCTCAAGGTGAAAAACTGTGCATATCTAAATATAAATTCTTCAAGTGTGAAGCAAATGAGTGATGTGAAATGAAATCAGACCGATGGCTTAAATACTGGGGTGAGTGTGGAGGAGGAGGGAGAGATTTGGCTCAGGTGCTGTGCACGCAGAACAGGAGCCTTGGGGCTGGGGGTTTAGCTCAGCGGCAAAAGCGCCTGCCTGGCACGCGCAAGGTCGTGAGTTCGGTTCCCGGTACCGGAGAAAAACCAAAAAAAAAAAAAAAAAAAGAACAGGAGCCTCAGGCCAGTGGGATAGAATACGCACAATGCCAGATAACGTGGCTCAGATAACTTAGAGGGGATGACAAATAGCACTTTGGGTCACTTTACAAGAGCAGCTAGTTTCAAGGTGCTTTTCTTTGGATCCTTCTCTCTCTCTCTCTCTCTCTCCCTCCCTCTCCCTGTTCTGGGATGAGATCCAGGGCCTTGTGCAGGTTAGGAAGCTCTCTATTACTGAGCTACATGGTCCAGCCCTCATCAAGGGCTGAATGGGAGTGGACTAGCTCCCATGCAGGTGGGTTGCTATAGAAAAGCACGTCTGGGCCCTCTCCACCCTTAATGCTTTGCCATGCAGTCTCTCTTCTGAAAGTGTTGCCACTGCTCTCTCAAGGTCTTCCTGTCTCTGATCTCTGGGGCTATGGCCATCTCCAGACACAGAAACTATGAGCTAACACGTACCTCTCTTCTTCCCAGTTACCTAGTTTGTGGTATTGTGTACTTAGTAACGGGAAACTGACTCAGACAAGCAATGAAGAAGAACTTTAAAACCTTGCATAGGTATCTTATAGCTTATTTCTAATTTCCAAAGGAAAGAAATTATAGTTACTCTAAAAATTTATTTTTTCTCAATACTGAAGAAGCAAATATAACAAAAAATAAACATTGACACATAGAATCTGTAAGCTATAAAAGAAATATATATATTTGCACTTGTATTACGTGTTAAAAAGCTCTAAATAATTGTAAAACATTTAACAAAACCTAAAGTTTTTACTATTAAAGTTAACATAAAAGAAAGTTTTTAGAATGTTCAACATTTTAACAGTAAAAATTAAGCCATCCCATACTCATGCCATCTGAAGAATGAAGACCTTGGAAAGTCTGTTTTTGATATGAAAAGAGTCTGTGTGGGAAACAACACATCATGCATGCACACTCACACCCACACTGTGTTACACTGCGCGTGAGGAACGGGGACTTGTTCTTTGCATGTTTCTTCACATGTGTTCTCTCAGCACTCAGGTGTTTCCTTCACAGAGTTTTTTATTTTATAATTCGATGTTAGTGTTATCATGTTTTTTTGTTCCTTCAATTTTAATTTATGAAAAAAACACAAAATTTCATAGTACAATAAGACAATAACAATAGTTGATATATTGTATGCAATTTGGAAACATAATATTAAGTGAAATAAGTCAGATATACGAGCTTAAAAGTCTCTGAGAAGATCAAAGTATACATATATATGCAAATTAGGGGCAAAATGGAAGCTGGAATAATGTTAGTTTTATATTCACTGCATTTCCTTAAGGCAAGATATCTGTTTGTTTTATTCACTAGCATGTGCTCAGGGTTCATTCCAGGGTTTGGAACAAGATAAAAATATGTTGTGATGGAATGTATGAATGAATGAATTTGTACCATTACTGATATTGTAGGGCCTAGAAAATTTGTATTTATCAACTATTTATCAGGATAGTTTATGTACACTAATCTCATTTAACCTTCTCTATGTTCCAGAAACATGGACATTTTATAATTCTATTCTCTAGAGTTGTAACTCTATTATAACTGTATTCTGTAGATGAAGAAATTTAAGTCTATTATAGAGAGCATTTGAACAATCTCTTTCTCGTAAGGTCCAAGGCCAATGGTCTTTTGCTAATCCTCTGCTGCTCTTAATAGAAACGGATACCAGATCAATATAAGGACAGCCTTTTTTGGGGCAGTAATGAAGATTAAACCTAGGGGTGCTGTCACTGTTACATTTCCGCTCTTTTTTTATTTACTTATTTATTTTTTATTTTAAGATAGTGTTTTGCTAAGTTGTCTAGGAAGGATTAAAATTTGTGATCCTCTTGCCTCAGCCTCCCTTGTGTTAGGATTACAAGTGTGCACAACCACCTCGGCTAGGATGATTTTCTAAAAAGTCTAATAATTCTGGAATGCACTTTGTGAAGAACTGAATTATCTGCCACTGAAATTATGGAATCTGTTTGATCATATGTCAGGAACAAGTAATCAAAAAGACCAGAAAGAAGGTGGATTAGAAATCTCTAAATTCCTTCTCAGCTCTAAAACTTTATTGTGTAGCCATATGCCGAAGTGGCAGAATAATGTGGTTCTTTCTCCCTCTTGGAATTTTCCTTTTCCTTTCCCTTTGAAACAGATGGCTGCTATAGTACTGGTTGCCTCAAGAGAAGGCCAAGAACAATAATCAGAAAACGCTTCCTACCTTTTGGTTTTACAGTTTCAAAATCCTATGCCTTAGGGGAAAGCAGAAATGTAAGGGCACAGGCAATATACTGGAGAGAAAGATTTTCAAAAGGGAGCAAGATTTCCCGTACGAATTGGAAAAAGTAATCTGCAGTGCTGACTTAGAATTTAATGAAGGAAATGTGGAAGAGTAACTTGCAAGCAGGGTAGTGGAAGCTTCAGGAAAAAAAGGAGCCTTCAGCCCTCTTCTCGGGGCGGGTGGAGGGTGGCTCTTCTTGGGTGGACCGTGTGGAAGCAGAATTACTTCAAAAACATGGTGAGAGTATGAGATAAAGTAAGGTTCTGGGGAGATAAAAGGCCCAACAAAACAGTATCTGGAGAGAGTATCCAGGCTGATACAACCCGAGAGAGAATGAGAGGACCCAGGGATAAAAGGGACACTCCCCACATAGTCTCCTCACGCTTCCTGACATCCCCAGGCTTACACAAACTTTGGGGAAGGGAGCAAACCCTGAAGGCTGGAGAATAATGGCTGAGAGGCTTAGTTCTGAAACCTGAAGACTAATCAAACTAATATTGGATATTTTTTTTTGATTTCTTGCCATTCTCCTTGTTTTTCTGATATTTTTAGCTAGTTGAAATGAAAACATACAGTCTCTTCAAGAAGTATGATACCTGCATTCCAAACAACCCAAAAATGAACTTGGGTTGGAATTTGCACTTCAGAGGGGTTCACTTGCTCTTTTATGTAAGATTGTTTTCATCCATTTTCCACTATTTCTTTTAATTTTAAATATTAAAGAGAAACAATTTCCTTCGATTTGGAGCCTTATATGAGATCACACCTTTCTTTTTCCCCCAGAGGATAACAGCTTGGCGCCATGGGAAAAGTGGTGGAAGAGCGCCTCACTCTACTCTCTAATCGCATCTGTTTGGTAGTTGTACACAGATTACCATGTAGGTCAAGGTCCTTTGTGGATCAGACACTGACAGGGACAGCTCACTCACCAATGGAAGCTTGACACATTGGAAAGCAGAGAGGGAAAGAGGAGTTAGACAGAAAGAGCCTTTCATTTGCCAGCAGTTCTGAACAGCAGCTGAGGAGGAGCTCCGGAGAGGCTATCACAGGTGTATCTCAGTAGGTGGACATGGTTCAGCTCCAGCAGCCTCCACAAGTTCCATGCTGAGGCTGGAGCAGCCCTGGGAGAGGTGGCCTCAGCGGGAAGCTCTGGCGAGTCCTGGGGGATGGGTTGATGCAAGCTGAAGTCGCTGACTTCTCTAAAGCACATCTTTTACTTGGAAGGAGAGGTGGGGGCATGCTTTTTGTTTTTTAAAATATAATTAATTCTTAAAACATTCTGGATATAAAGTAAGCTTATGATGATTTTGGAGAAGAAAAACTTAGTATAGAGTCTATAGGTACAAATATGTATAGGAAATGCCTAGCCTACATGATCTGCCAGTCGTCTAAGAATACTTTATCCAAAAGTATAAAGATAAAGACTTAGTAGTCACACTTTCAGAACAAGTAGTTTTTTCCAGTGTAATAGATGGAGAACCTTAGCTGTCTATTTGTGCAGTTCTGACAAGTCCTTTATCCGGATTGAACTAACATCCCAATAAACTTCTTGGGGCAAGCATTTGAACGCCACTGTGATCATAAATAACACTGAATATTAGAAAAAATAGAATTCTTCACTTGACTGAAAGTATTAGGAAAGAAAAAAATTGAAGTTCTCGAACTTGCTTTTCTTAAAAGAAGAGAATAAGAAAAGTTTTAATGACTTATTTAAAATGATTGTTATTGATTGATTTTCCAGGGTGAATGAGCAAAGCCAGTAGCTCTGAAGTAAAATTATAGCTTATTAAATTCAATTTCCTTGCTTGTGAGGAACAGAAAGTTAGTGAAACTGAATAAAGGGGAGGGCATTTTACAAGCCAGTGACTAAAAATGAGGATGAACACGTTTTAATATGATTTTTTCCTTAAACCAAATAGCACAGTCATAAAAGAGGGAGTAGAAGATGTCACCTGAGTCTTAGTCATTGTGAGTTCAATTTTTCCACTGAGTGCAGAGGAATTTAAGGGGACTATTCCCCAGACAGTGAAAATAAGAAGAAGAAAGACCTTTCTGCCTGTGTGCTGTCACAAACGTTGTCAGTAGTAAATTCCGCCTGTTTGGAGGAAAACCATAAGCGGTAGGGGCAAGAGCCTCAGCAATTTGCTCTCACTTTTCCTGGGCCATTTGAGAACAAATTTTGTTAAGTGTAGGGCGGCACTTGTCTTACTGATTCTATTTGTTGTTAAGGGTGTTATAACAACCTAGACTCAGTGGCTTAAACAGATATTTAAGTCAGTATTTTAGAGGCTGGAATTCCAAGATCAAGGTACGGCCAGAGTTGTTTTGTTCCAAGGGCCTCTCTGCTTGGCTTATAGTTGGTCATCTTGTTCTGCTGTCTTTACATTGTCTTTTCTCTGTCCAAGTCTGTGTCTTGATCTCCTCTTCTTAAAAGGACATAAATCACTTCAGGACTAGCCCAATAACCTTATTTAATTTTAATTAACTCTTTAAAGACTATCCCTAAATACAGTAACATTCTTAGGTGCCGGGGGCTAGGGCTTCAGTATATGAGGTTAGAAGGATATTTTTCAGGAGAAATGAATTTAGGCCATTGAGGGAATGGTACATAATTTCCTTAACATAAGGAATAAAAATCCACAAAGAATAACTCATTAAAGTTGAATTCCCTTCAAAAGAAAGAGATCGACAATTCTTCCCTTGCTGGAAATTCGATTGGAACATGAAATCCATGTTAGTGGAGTTACAGAACACACTGGGGAGAGATGGTATGCTGGCTTAGGCTGGGCAGAAATGGGTCCTAGACCACTTTTGCTTCCATTGTTCTTGAGTTTTCAGTTCTTCAGAGCTAGATGGATTGTGAATATGCCTATGGGCTCCAAGTTGACAGTGGATGTTTGATGAGATTAGGTTAGCACTAAATTGAATGGTTGTTCTTATCAAATAGGATGATTCAGATGTAATATGACATGTTTCCACATCAAGGAGATAAATTTTTACCTGCTTTTCTCTTTTATTAAAACTACTCTAATTTTAACTTAGAGTGACTAATGTTAATTCATGTTCAGTTGGTGCTGTTTTAAAAAACCTTGGGAGATCTCTAATACATATATATATTATATTATTCAACTCATTAACATTTACTTGTATTTCTAGCATTCTTTTAAAGTCCTAATTATTATAATCTGAGGCAAACTGATTAGAATTGAATGAAAATTAACAAGTAAATCTTATGTAATTAAGTAGAAAATTGTTTGAATAAAATTATCTAATACAAAAATTTGGTGAAGCATTTTATAAGGAGATCTTAACATACACATTATCCATCAAAAGATAGATATTGGGAAGGGGAACCAGGGAGCAGGAGATGGAAGGGAAGGAGGGGTAAAGGAAAAAAAGAATGGAAGGAAAAACTTGTAACAGAGCTTTGGTAAGTGGGGAGGGGAAGAAGGGTTGAAGGGAGGCTAGGGGAATGGGAAAAACTGAGGAATCAGGATATATCATGTACAGGTTTAGATTTCCTATGTGACCATTATAACAAAAGTGTAACCATTATAACAGAAGTATACCAATAAAATTTATTTTTGAAAAGTTTTAACGCTGACCAAACATTATATGTTACTGAATTTCAGGTCTCAAGACATTGGAAAATCCAGCCCTATAATGTAAGAGTTCTACAGACTATGTCCCACAAAATTATCAAATCACCTTTGCCTCATCTTTAATATAGGATATACTCAATTCTCCAATATTTTGAGAATTTAGTGTCTTTTAAATAGGAAAGAAAAGTAAAATAAATGGAGTAATCACAATTCTTTTTAAGCCACTCATGTGTCAACAGTTGTGAATTTTCTTTTAATATCTGTAATATTTTCCTCTCATTGACATAATGAATTGCCACAGTTTAAGAGCCTTAAAACAACTTGGAAATTTATTAGCTCCCAGTTCTATAGGCCAGAAAATTGTATGATCTTCGCTGGGAACTCTGCTTAGTCTCACAAGGATGAAACCAAGATTATCAGCAGATTTATGTGCTTAGAGGGAGCACCAAAAAGAATCCATTCCGAACCCGTATGGTTTGGTATCAAGATTTAGTTCTATGTGACTAGGACTAAGCTTCAGCTTTCCTTACTGGCTCTTGGATGGATATGGTTTGCAGTTTTTTGAGGTGCCTGTGTTCTCTGGTACATAGTCCTCTTCATCTTCAAGGTGAGAGATGGTAGGGCACATTCTCAAGCTTCCGATCTTTCTGAACTTCTCTTCTGCCACATCTTGCCAACTTCTCCTGCCAACTGAAGGTAGGTCTCTGCTTTTATGAATTCATGTGATTAGATGGAGTTCATCAAGATGCCTGCTTTCAAGGTCTTTGGCTTTCATTACATTTGCAAAGTCTCTTTTATCATGCATAGTAGCATAATCGTAGCTCTCAAAGCGGTTAGGGAATGTAAATCTGTAGGTGAATGATCTGCCTGCTATGATGGCAAGAGTTGCCATTTCTCAGTCCTATCATCTTTCACCTCTTCTGATGTATCCTCTCCCCTCTACCTGACAATGTGTCTTCTAAGTTTGCTTACATTTGTATAGGAAACATACCATGATTTTTGTCCAAAATGGCCTCCATTTCCAAGGTTACCATTCTTTTTTTTTTTTTTTTTTTTTTTTTTAATCTTTTTGAGACAGGGTCTTGCTGTGCAGTTTAGGCTGGCCTTGAGCTCACTTTGTAGCCCAGGCTGGTCTCGAACTTACAATGATCCTCCTGCCTCAGCCTCCCGAGTGCTGGGATTATAGGTGTGTGCCTCCATTCCCGGCTCAGGATCACCATTCTTGATGAACCCTCGATCTATTCTTCTACCAGCTTTCTGCTACCATACAGTTGTGACACATGATAACTTTAGTGCTGGTAGCCTGGACATTGGAAAACTTGATTACTTCTCTCCTCTGCCCTGTACTGCTCAATCAGCATAATTTCCAAACATCCATTCCAACCATTCTCAAAGATTTCAAGTCTTTGTTTTTCTAGTGCTGGAATAAGTTCCTCTAGTGCTGTCATCATTTCTCTAGTCCTGGCTAAGTTACTCATCTTTTGCCACATGGCACTGTTGCTTTCCTTTCTCATACCACTTAAGAGCTACCACTTATGAATTGTTACAAAACTGCCCTATGATCCAGGATTGCTCACAAGAAATAGGACACGCTCATTACTGAACTAGTACCCATGCACTATATGATCACAACATGAGCTGAAAGCTATTTTTCAGCAATTTAGTTAATAGAAGAAAGCTATATGACCTGGACCAACTATTTTCTAGATATTTTTGATAAATTATTGAAGGATAATGTAGTTACACTGATGATATCAGTATGCTTGAAATGACTGGGCTGTAAAATATTTCTCTTAGTAATCTGAGTGATTTTGGTAAATGAACTGTATTAATATTACAACAATCTAATAAATTACTTGGTAATTATTAGGCAACCAGTGTGTGTGTGTGTGCGTGTGCAAGATGGGAGGACACTAGATGTGGGTACCAGGTAGAATTGAGTGCTTATTGTTAAGTCTCTTGCTAAGCCATCTCAGACACTATGTAATTTCAATGCACAATTTAAGAACATTTACATAATGTCTACTGAGTGCAATTTACCACGATACAAACCAGGCAGGCATGAATTCTTCCTTGAAGGATCTTATAGCCTATTAGAACAAGTAGCAGGAATCTTAATATCTGAGATTCAAGGTATAACATAATGAGCACTTCGGCAAAGGCACAGATAAAGCATTAAACAAAGTGAAAGGAAATGACTTTACTATCAAGACACATATGTAACACCTTGTCTAGATGAGATACTTTGTACTCTGTCATTTGATTTGAATTAGAAAGGAAGTGAAGCAGTAGTCAAGTCAAATGGAGAAACACAAACCACCTGTGCTGCCTGCTTCCCCTGCTTTCCGCTCGCTCTAGTCCTACTCTTCCTATTTGGGGGATGCCTTTTCTCATTGCCACTCTTCATCACTTCCTGCACATGGAAACTTATCCTGACAGACTTCCCTATGTATCTCCATTAGAGCTTCCCACCTTGTGGAGGTGATAGTTGTCTGCATAACACCCATTTTAACCTGTCTGTACTCTTCTATATCACATTTCATGCATAGTTAGTAAAGTTAAAGCTCGCCTTCAGGCTTCTTGGGAAAAAGAGCATGTGATTTTTTTTTTTCATTTTATGCTTCACAATGGTTACCAATGAATGATCGGTAAATGAATTTTTATCTCCTGGTCCCTTCTTGTCTTGCTTTTCTGCAAGATGTTCATTTTATTTGATATTTCCTAATGAATTTGCTCATTGAATGACTGTCTTCTAACACCAGAAAGTTTGTCTTACTTGAAAGAACTTGTTTTGTTTTTTTTTTTTACCACATGACCAGAATGTTCTAGCTGCTCATCAAATAAGGAGTGCAGGAATACAACTAAAAATTGAGAAAATGCTGCTGGTATCTTCATGAGCAAAATTAAGTTTCTTTTGTGATTAATCATTACTTCCACATACAATAAGACACTTTGAAAGTATTTATAGGCTCGGTATTCTCATCTTCTCAAGGCTTCCAGGTAATTGTATAGGGAATATTAGGTAAATATAGTTATTAAATTTTCAAGAACATTTGCCACTTAACATGGAGGAAGATATAGCATTCTTCAACATTACTCATTATGAACCACAGTTTAAAGCTTTCTTAGTGAGGTCGAAGTTTGGAAGATTGGAAGGCTAGACAATTTTCTATTAATATTTCCTAGTGCTTGAAAAATTCTAACAGGATAATTGGTAATGTGTACTATTGTTATTCTTAACAATAAGACATTGGGTAGAGAGATCACTCAGAGAATTGCTCTAGGGTAGTCAGTACATTTAATATCTGTCCTGAAACGACACCATCTAAAATGCTAAAAGTAGCTTTGCACTGGGAGATAGAAATGATGGCATCCTCAGACTACAATCGCAGGCAGAAATGGGTTTGAATCTTGTCTTAGACAAGACCAGCTATGAATACTTACACAATTTATTCCAACTCTTCTCCATATAATGAGTATAATAAGTAAGGATGCCACTTTCATAGGACCATGGAGAGGATTAAGTGAGCAAGGATTAAGAGGTACTAACATACTTTATGCTTTTTACATGCCTTGTAATGTGCTAAGTGCTGAATGAAAGATGTTACATTTGATCCCCACAACATGAATCTGTACTACTGTGATCCCTATTTTGCAGAGGGAGACACTGACCCACAGTTTCCTGAGACCTAGTATGTCCTTAAGAAACACACAATTAGCATTGTTATTTGTATTGATTGATATATACTGGCAAATATCTTAATCCAATTTTTAAATATATATTAATGACCACTGCATTTTACCTGGTGTTTCCCTAACATTGTAGTTGGTATCATAATCCTCACAATGTGCCTGTGTGATGTAATTTTTACTCCCAGTTTGCATGTGAAAAAACTGGGGCTTAAAAATGGTGTCATGTGTCTAAGGTTACATACCTTGGAACTGGTAAAGCCAATATTTAAACCTAAACTCTTTGACTCCAGAGCTGGTGTGAAGAACCATACACTCACTCTATAACCTCCACCCAGCACCTAGCAACTCCAGAAGTTTCACATTAAAAGGTAAGAGGAAAATGGACCTAATAAGGAGCTGGGTCTGGAGTTAGTACTACTGTAGGTACACTAATTTCAAGTGTTGGCTGTAACAAATCACTGTAAGTTAGGTAAGCCTGAAATAACAGAATTGACTCTTTCACAGTTCAAGATTTAGATGTCTGAAATCAAGGTGTGTGTGCTTCCTCCAAAGGCCTAGGAATGATGCATCTCTGGCTTCTTACAGCTTCTGGTGGCATCTGACATTCTGAAGTTGGTGGCCTTATCAATCTAGCCTGCAAGGCTAGTATTTTCCAATTTTTATCTGCCCCACCTTCACATTACCTTCCTCATTATGTGTGTCTAATCACTCTCATCCTATCTGTCTTTTAAGGACACTTGTGGTAGCATTTAGAGCCAACTCAGATTATCTAAAATAAGCTCTTATTTCATGATGCTTAATCCCTTTGTAATCACTTGACCTTGTAAAAAATATTCAAAGCCTTCAGGAATGACAGCTTGATCTCTATGAAGACAGCAGTAAGTCTACTACAACAGGGAATATAAAAATGCATCTCATTGAATCCATGGATCCATTGATTGTGGTACACCATCATGCTGAGTAAGGAGAAAAATACCTAACGTGGGTAGTCTCTTAGGAGGCATCTCCCTCAATATAAAGTGTACATATAGATAAAAACTATATCCTCAAGGTAGTTACAATCCAGAAAAAAATCCATCATACAGAAAGAGCAGGACATCTTGCATATCTCAACCTTTGCAGTGGGCAGAGGGAGGAAAAATGTGTCTGGGATTTGGAGTGCAGAGTCTAACACAGGATGTCTAGAGTCTCATGTCAAAGCCTAATTTGGGGACACACCTCTGAAATTTAAAACAAACTCAAAATAACATTGTCCTAGAAGGTGTGGTTGGACTGCCTGTAATCCAGCTGGATTTCCTGAGCTGGGCATGAGATACCCATGTGCTTTCACAGAGAACTTCCTACCAGGTCTCCATCACTTCTGTACCACCAGAACACAAATGGATGACAATCCTTAAAGTAAAGCTTGTAGGTTTACAGGACAGAGAGTAGGAAACTAGCTGTGGCAATAGCCATGGTTTGCCCCTTTACTAGCCCATGTTGGTGTCTTAGAGCTCCTGGCCCTCAATATCCAGCACAAAACTCCTACAGGTGTTGGAGTGTGAGAGCTTTAAACCTGCTACTCTGCCAGGAAGAAAGGTGATTCTCCCTCTTCCCACTTCTAATTGCCTGCAAAAGTCATGCCACTATGGATTTTGGACGAATTTCTCAAGCTTCGGAAGAAAAATGTACATCTTCTGCCTGAATAGAAAGCTCATAAGAAAAGAGCATTAACTTTTATTTGTAATAAATTATTCAATTACTTTTAAAATATCTATCAAGGAGATTTGGAATTACAAGCGTACAGATCATGAAGAAGAGCTGAATTGTGATATTTGGTGATGCACAGGGCATCTGAAAAATTTAAGGGGATTGACAGAAGATAAAGGTCTTATGACAGATAGAAAAAATGTTTCTTGTTTTTACGCCACTTTGCAGTTTACAAAACTCTTTTGCATTTATTAATGTGCATGATAATCCTTAGAGATATGTAGGTTATATATTTGTAACCTCATTTCACAGATGATCAAGCTGAAACTAAGAGACATTAAAATGAAGAAATAAATAACTTCCACGCTCCCAGACAAAAGCTGAATGAAGACAATTCTGTTCACTAGGGCTTCAAAGAAGACTGTGTGTGGAAGCCTTAGTGCATTACAACTTAGCCTAGGATGAGGGGAAGACGGGGTCCAGGGGAGAAGTGGATGTCTGATCTGCATTTCCCATTCATCAGTAACTGCTCTTACTTGGAGATTTTGTAAGTAAGGCCACTGGCCACACTCTTATGGAAGATATAGCAAGAAAATTTCTTCTTCTCTACAAATTACCAATATTAAAGGATTAACCCTATCATCTTTTTTCATAAGTCTCTAATCGAGACGTCTCCCACAACTAAGCTCATGTCACATTTGCAACGACCTGCTGAGCATTTCCACCTTGTTGTTTGGCTAGTACTTAAAACTAATCTGTCTAAATAGAATTAGTTTTTACGCCCATTAAAATCAACCCCTCCAGATAGCAAGCACAGTGGTACTGAGGCACCAGATACTTAATTGTAATTTGATAGTTATTTTTTTCTTTGCCATTTATTACCTTTTCTGTTCCTGATGACAGTTGCATCATTCTGTTGCCCCCAATTCCAAATATAATTTTTGAAGACATTCATTTAATTAATGCAAATTGGGCAATTCTGAGCACAAGGAAGTTCATTAATAGAGGGAGATTGAAATGATGGCAGATAAGAACAAAAAGAGCAATACAACCACAGAGAAGGTGACTGTTATGTCTGCCTCTGAGGGAGTAAACAATGACTTCCTAAATTGGTTTGTGCATCCGTGTTCACCAGACAGTGAGGCAGAGGAGAGAATTCCAGGAGAAGAGACATTACAATTCAGATACAGGCTACAGAATTCTGGTTACTGGGGGAATGTTGAGTTTTTCCCTATGTCTAAATGGAGCCAGAATCAGATAATAAGGATTTACGCATGTTTGTCAAGTAGGGTGGATGTCATTCTGTAACCAAGTACTCAGTCTTGTCTCTACAACAACACAATAGAATTATGTGGAGGGATATTTAGAAATGAGAAGCCCCCTCAAGGCCCCCCTTTATACACACTCAAGGGACAAGTTTAATCCTTCCATTAGATATTAGAAATTATTTTTATGTTTCTAGGGGTGGTTTACAGTTGAGTAGATGTAGATAACTGGTCCCTTGCCACTATGGAAGTTATTTGGGAGAAGAAAATTATGGATCGATATGTTAGTCAGACTTCGTTGCTGTGACAGAATACCTGATACCTATAATTTTAAAAAGGAGAGATTTATTTTGGCCCCCAGATTCACTGGTTTCAGTCTGTGATTTGGTGGCTCCAGGGCACAAACAGCAGGACAGAAGGACAAAGTTTCTCATCACATGGTGGCCAGAAGCAGAGAGAGTGGGAAAGAAAGCCAGAGGAGGAAGAAGTGGCAGGGGATGGGAATTCACTCTTGCAGCTCACGCCCCAATGACCTGCTTCCTTGTACTAAACTAAACCTCACCTTCTACTAACACATTTAGCTATGCATAAAGACAATGATGACTTTAGTGCCCCATGATCTCATTTTCCCAGACCCCTACCTCTGAAGATGCAAGGCTTTAGGGGGGTAATTTTGAACCAAACCATAAAGGTAAATGATATTCTGTTATTTGGCTCTTCCATGTTTCATCCTATCTTTTTTTTCCTACATTTGGCAACTGAAAAAGATTGTGCCTTTGTCTTCTCAGATCTCTTTTATTTTTCTATTTTCTGTATTGTGCCTTGGATAAGCACTCCCCTGCCACTTGGTGTATTTCAATGCATCTAGCTTTAGAATTCCCATACTTCTATTTTGTCTTTACTCAAATTCAACATATGCTATGTAACCACACTAATCTTTAACTATCTCTACATCTAAACATATCTTTTCTCTACTTAGAAACCTTCAGTGGCTCCCTATTTTTTATTGAATTTATAAATCTCTGAGTCTGCCACTGAAAACCTTAAACTTGGTTTAGTGGCACTGTTTTCTATTCTTTAAACATCCGCTTTACTTTTTTGCCTTGCTTACAATTTTTCTTCCTACAAGAAGATATAGTCTCTGCCTACACTAGACTTGCTCACAGTTCTCCCCAAAGTTTGGCTTACATGCTACCTTTCCTGTAAACCATCCTTACTGACCAATCAAACATCCTGGTAAATCTCATAATACATTCTCAGTAAGCATTTAAAACTTTCAAATATCTCTTCTGTAGCCATTTTCTAGCATTCTCCCATATCACATAGTTATTACTGCTTGTGTATAATAGCACTTGTTGCAAAAAAAATATTTCTTGATCATTATCGTACATTGTGTAATACAAGAACTTGCCCAGTTACATATAGAAAAATAAGGTAAATTAATAATTTAAATAACATTTAAATAATTAAGAAATTTCATTGTTTCTAAATATTCCAAAGTTTTACTTTCAATAGTGTTATGGTTTGTCTGTGTGTCTCCCCAAAGCCTCATGAGGCCATGGGGCAGGCTTTTAGAGTTGATTGATTATGGGTGTGAGAGCTACACCCACCCTGGGGTGGATAGTTTGCATATGTAAGGGAGAGGAAGAGGGTGCTTGAGGCCATTCCGCTCTGGTGTGTGCTTGTTGCTTTGCTGTGTTCTGCCGCCATGAGCCGTAGCTCTCTGCCATGTGCCAGTCTGCCTTGTAATCTGCCAAGTATGGACTGAAACCTCCACAAACTGTAAGCAAAATGAACCTTTCCTTCCTTAATTTTGGGCATCAGGTATTTTGTCCCAGCAATGAGAGAAAAGTAACCAAGACACCTTGTCTAAAATGATGGATGGTAGGAATGAACCTTGCACCTTACACCTAGCTATAGCTCTTATCTGTAATTTATAATATTTATATGGTTGGGGTGGTTTATTATTAGTCTGTGCTGTGTCATTTTCTCTCTTCTCCTCTTTCCAGTGGCTTCTTGTGGAGATACTTGTGGTTTTGGAGAAACTCAAGCCCATTACTGCTCGCTGGATGGGACAAATGACCCAGATAGAGCAGGCAGCAGGTCCCACGAGACTGGCAACAGTGAGTGGTTTATATTGCCTGAATCCAGTGAAGTCGATAAGTCCTAGGTCACTGTGGAATTTTAAGATGAAGTTATACTACCTCTCTCTATGATGTGTCTCATCATGCTTGGGTCTGCAGCAACCTTTTTTTTGTATTATGAGGGAAGTTATTCTTTAGAAAAGGTCAGGAGGCAAAAAAAACTATGTAAAAATTAAAAAGGCAGAAACAGAACCTCAATAATATAATCATCCTAGGAATCATACTGTGTCTGAAGCATGACCCACATGTGATATATATATATATATATATATATATATATATATATATATATTAGGTCAGTAGAGTTCAGTTTTATCTTACTTCCAAAGCAAAGGACTCATATTAAAAAGTACACTAGTAAATCACTGAAATAATTTACATTCTTTGGAAAAGAACAAATAAAATTATAAGCTGGCTTTTTGCTGCTACAATTTTACCTCAAATTTCCTATTTCTGTTCTTTCAAAAGGATGTAGCCACACATTAAACACTTTCCTGGTTGCAAGAGAGACATGTTTATAGTGCTTACTTATCTCTCTTCTCAAGTCAATACATTCTTGGCACCGAATTTTCAGTTTTAAGTGGTTAAATCTAAAACTATGGTCAAGAACACCTGAAGGATATAACACAATGTTCTTGTTCAGGAATAGATTTTTAAAGTAAAAAGTTGTCAAGGAGGCTCTCAAAAATATCAAATCACTAAGGGAAATAGGATGACAAGTAGCCTGTCTTCATCCTGAGTGACCCATCTCCCTCAGAGATTTAAAAGTTTCAAATGTGTTAGAATGAAGACAGCATACTAATACATTTCAAAAGCAATGAGAGGCTAGAATGAAACAATGTGTGTTTATGAGAGATCACCAAATATAGCTTCTTTTTTACATGAAAACATCTGTCATGCCATCTTTTCTTCACACACATAATTTGAAAGTTTCAGTATTTGAAGAAAAGGGTGCCTACCTCACTGAGTTTTGCTTATCTATTTTATGTGTACACAATATATGATTGTTAGTAATCAATATAGCATAAATATTATCAGAATTTTTGGTCATAGCTTTAGTTAGTTGAGTAAAAGTAGGTTTATCTGACGGGTACTAGCTTGTGTGTGTGATGCACACGAGCACATGTGTGTGCAGGGGGGCATGTAAATGGTAGATGACTAAGGTCCAGGTTTAGAAACATGTAGGAATGAAAGAAGATACAGAGGAGTAAAAAGAAGTGAATAGGACCCACTCAGCTTCAATGTTTTGACTTATCTTGGACATCATCACTACCACTGGGATAGAAAAAAAAATCTGCAAAAATGTCGTGGTCAAGTTTTCACTTGCTTCTTTTAAAGTCCCAGAAAAGAATTTCTTTTGGCCTCAGGCTTGTCTTAGAAAGGAAGGCCTGCTCTTTCCTTGCTCTAGAAAATCACGGCACTTGAAAATACCCTACTGAGGAGGAAATTCTGGAAAGGGACATTTCCAAAAGAAATTTGGCAACCATTAGGAAGAAATTTTTCTATTGCCACCCAAACCAGTTCACATTTACTCTACAGTATCTACAAAGCCAGAGATCTTCAGTCAAATTCTTGCCTCTTCTGTTCGACAGAGAATATAAAAGGAGTTAATAATGCCATGATTGTTTTCTGCTTTGAGTCAGCAACTCTAAAGTCCTTGGGTTACTCACACAAATCTGAAGGATAAAACACAACACTGCTGCTGGCACAGAGATTGAGTGGTCCTTCAGAGGAAAAGGATATGGCTAGATCTTCCTTATACTGCAGCTGAAGGAACATGCTCAGGGATACCAGTCCCATTACACTTCCTTTTAAAAGCATTAAGTCCCTGAAATCATGCACCTATGATAAAGAATGGGCCTTTTAAGAGAGAAAGGTTGACTTCCTAAACACTTAAGAAAAAAAAAATTGAGAGTGTTTTTCTCTTCATTTTCTGTGTGTTCTCAATAGTGGATACTTCTGCTTGTTTGTTTTAATTTGTAATGTACACTTATTTCAAATCGTGTTACCTTTATTGACTTGAATATGTAAGCTTAGCTGAAAAGCATAGATTTTCTGCTTAGAATAAAAATCTTGAGGACAACGGCATTTTATGTTTGGTTTTATTACCAGTTTAGTATCACACATCTGTGGCAAAATCAGGAAAGGAAAATACATCATTTTTAGAAATAAGTGTTTCTTGGGCAACTGAGTTCCTTAACATGCAGGTGAACACACTATCATACTTTCCCGTGTACTGCTGTTTGTGAATGTAATGCACTAATGCAAAATCTAAACACTCAGTGGGTTTCTGACAACCCCATCCATCACCACACAGCCCTTACCACGTCACTGCCCCAGAGGAATGCATGCAAACACATAGTCTCTGCAATAAGCCAAATGGAAAGAAGAAAACGGTGAGATTGTGAAGCCACTTAGGCTGTTTAGATAGCTTTGCAATGAGTGTCCTTTACATTGCTTTTACTTTGGTTGTGCAGTCGCGATCATACAGGCCAACATAATTATTCACTACGTACAAAGTCACTTGATGAAGTACATTTGCCCAAAATGGAAGAAAAAAAATTAGAAAACACATTATTTTTGTTTTCTTGGATGGAAATAGGTGATGAGAAAAATTTAGAAGTGTAGGAAGTCTATTTGGGGCTAGTACCTGTGAAGAGGCAGCACTAAACAAGAAAAGGCTTCAGACCAAGATGCTGATCTCATAAAGTCTGAGTCAACTGGTAGGAAGCTCTAAAGCAAGCATTCACTGAGCACTGGAGAGAGCTCACTTCTGAGCCAGGAGGAAAAGGCCAGCCTTGGTACCTTGGAAGAGCACTGTACGGGGAGCATCCATGAAACACAACCTTTGTTTTATTTATGGTAAAGGTTGCTTCAGTCCAGAGTTACAATTTGGTGTGCCATTCAATAAATTTTACCAAGAATCTATTAAAATATTAAGGAAGAACATGAGAAAGATAAAGTGATCTATTTAGGGAATATTATGATTGAGATGTTTCATGCCAGTGCTTTGCAAACCTATGCACGGAAATTTCCTGGGGATCTTATTAAAATTCAGATTCTGACTATTTTCCAGGGCATGGCTTGAGATTCTGTACTTCTAACAATCTCCTCTGTGCTCCAAGTGCTGCTGGTAAGACTCATTTTGAATCACAATTTAAGAGGAGTAGTTCAAGTGGGGACCTAAGGAATCTCTAAAATTAGAAGACAATTGGGGTTAGAAATAGAGATCTCGGGTGTCATCATTGTGAGATCATCAAGATGTAAGGGTAGAGATAAAAAATGAACAAGAACTAAAAGTTAGGTCATACTGACAACTACAGTGTCCTTCTCAACTGGTGCCTTCTCTGAAACACAGAATATAGATAATTTTCTAAATGAATATTTTCCCCCTCCCAAGGATCTTACCTAACTAACTCTTTTCAGATGAACGGGGGAAAGTTTACATCAATAGAAACCTTTGGGCATTAGGGCTTTGTGTTCTGGAGAGCTCTGGTTGAGAACGACTGACTTAAAATATGGGAGAAAAGGAAAATAGCTTATTACACTGGACTGAGACTGACAGGCTGAGAAGTTGGAGCAATATAAGGGCTTCAGGGAAACTCAACTGAATGGTTCAGAGCTGTAATGTCCATGCAACTTTTCATGTGTGCAGAAGTGGGATTTCTGGAAGGTGATTGGGTGATGGGGGTGCTCTACACATCAGTAGATTAACACACAGATGAATATGTAGCTGTATGTGCTCTTAGGAAATGGAGTTTGAGGGGAGGAGATGGGTTACTAAGGCGCCCCCTGGAAGGGTGTGTTTGCAGCCTGGTCCTTTTATCCGCTTTCTGGCAGCTATGGGGCTGAGCAGCTATCCTTCTCTATAACCCTCTGGGATTCCATTTCTGCCTTGAAGCCAGCCTACAACACATGGATGGAGCCCTCTGAAATTGTGAGCGAAAATAAAATTCTCCTCTTTCAAACTGTAGGTGTTGGGCATTTTGTTCTAGTGATTGGAACATGATAAATACACCAAGACAAATGTATCAAGAATATACAAAGGATGAACCAAATGAAAATTGTTAATGGGCCAAGGAAAATGAAGACAAACTACTGATTACTGTTCTCTTCTCCCACAAGACTGAGGTTGAGCTGGCTGAACAAGGGCATTTTCAGGAATAGGAAAAGAGGGTCTGGTTTGGGTGGGTTTAGAAGAAAGTAGAGTGTGAGAAAATTTAGATACAGGGTTTCAAAGACCATACTCATAAGTGAAATAAATCAGACCCGCATGTGTAAAGATAGGATTGTGTCCCTAAAGTAAGAAATCAAAAGAGTAAATACATTTTGCAAGGTACAATAGGTACTGTGAAATGGAAAGAAACTGTTCAAAAGGAAAGAACAACTGGGATGGGGGAAAGGAGAAAGGAAAGAACGAAAGCAGGGAAAAAAATACGTATATATATGTACACACAAGATAGCTAAGATAATTGTACTACCAATTTCGTTGCTTTATTGAAAGGAGCAATTAATGCTTAATTGTTTGATCAGTTTTGCATGCCTATATCTGGTAATCTGAACAACTACTTTAAAGATAACAATATGCAATATAACTGTTGTTAATATCCTGTCATCTTGTTTTGAAATTCTGTATAGTTTTTATTGTTTGTTAATTCCCTTTAAAATAAAAAAAAATAAAATAAGAAGAAATGGGCTTTAGCTGGGCTCAAACTGGAAAGGCTGGAAAAGCTTTTCATCATAAAGTAGAAGCTACAACAAATTTCATATGTTAGTAAACATAATTAGTAGAGAGGGAACTCTGAAAATTCAGAAGGGAAATTTGAGGGTTGAGAAGTAATAGTTTTAGGGGTAAAAGCTTTAACTAGGAGAAAGGGGACCTATTAAAATATACTGGGAATTGAAGGTGCTAGCTTTAAAAATAGAATGGATGTACCCTTTATTGGAATAGGAGAGGGGGCAGAATATATGGGCTCAGATGTAGGGTTTCATGTCAAGCCCTTTTGCTGTATAAAGTTTACTGTATTAATCCACAGGCCCTTTTCTTTCTCTTCTATTAATGACCCTCCCCCCCACATTCACTGAAGCTGTTTGTGATTTATAGGGAAGAAAGAATTGACAAGTATATTACATACAAAGCACTGGTGAAGATTAAGTTGTGTGAGCCCGAGTTCTGATCTCCCTGCAATTTAGCATATCCCATAATCCAGAGCAATGCGTCTTGTTATTACAGCAACAAAAAATGGACTAAGACAGTACAGTGAACAAAGTTCAACTCAACAAAAGTTTATTGTATGAGTGATTCCAAAAGTTCTAAGAATCAGTGTACACAGTCCATCTGAAGTTCATAGGAAAAGCATGACTCTGTCGTGAATGATAATACAAGAATAATGTCTCAACAGAAAGGAAGAGAGGCAGAAGAATTATGGAGTCAGTCATAGTTGGATTAGATAAATTGCGATATTCAGAAGAACCACACTTCCAAGAGGAATTAAGAAATTGAGAAATTGAGAAAGATGCTGAACTAGTTGGTGACACGATGGGAGGTGGACAGAGAACCTGATTTCAGATGCTTTTGCCTGTTCTCTGTGATGTGCTTCCTGGAGAGGCTGAAGTGCAAGGCTGTGACTGCAGAAATCTCAGAGAGTAAATACGGCAACTCAGTGCTCTCTGGCAGGAAAAGGCCTGGCTTAGGTCTCCTCAGCTAGCCTGGGCTCTTATATACTACAGAAAGCACCGACATCTTTGTTTCCTATAGGGGGAGGGATAGTTAGGAGGGCTGGTGAGTTTGTAGAGAAGCTTATTTGGGCAAGGGCTGGTGGACCCTGAATCCAAGGTTGCTTGCCTTCACAGGACCCACACAATTATCTTGGCAGTATAGTGTATTAGGACTGGGGCAGTCAGGCAGCATGGCAAGAGAAGATGCTGATGGCAGCTACAATAGCCAACACTTGGACAGAAACATAGGGGATTCCTTAGTTCAGGGTAGGTCAACCAGATATGAGCCATAGCATACCGAAGGCTGAATCATTTCTTCTCAAATCACAGAACTGTCTCAGGAGTGCCTCCATTTCGACCAAGCAGAGTTAATAAGCACCCACAGAGGATGCTTCTCATTGTACAGCCAAATCTTCCCTTGGAGAATGGAACACTATATACTGAATTGTAGGATGCATGAGCTCAAGGTCTCATATGAGATGAAGGCCTTTTCCTCCATCTGCCATCAAGAGGATGAGAAACTTCCCCTACAGCCAGAAATCTCCTGGGGAAAGGAGGAAGGAACAGGGAAGGAAAACCAGGTCTGTTAGAGTGAGAATTTCTACCAAGGGGCTTTTTATCCAACTGAGATGACCAAGACCAAAATAAACAGGCCGACTTCTAAGTTTACATCTTCCTCACTGTCTGGGACCCAGCCCAGGGATGAATATACTGCTGAGGTGGATTAGACTAATAACAAAGGAACAGATTATTTGCTTTTCTGAATCCAATATGTCAAAACTGTGACCTGTCAATGTGAAGATCAAGAGACAGTGAAAATGGCGGGGAACCAAACAAGCAGCCTGTGGCCCTGACAGAGAAGGGCATTGCAATTACCATCCTCACAGTCACAGTGGCTTGAGACTGACTCTGATTGGTGGAGAGAGAAATAGCAGAAAGAACCAGGCCCGAAAATGAATTTGCTGACTCAGAGTGAACCCAGCCAGCCTGGAGGATTGGTATCCATGCTTCCAGTTTATTTTAAAGAAGCAAATCATGTGTTTCTAGGATGACCCTACAGTTTGGGGCTCTATCTTACCCAAATGACCTGTGTATCAAAAAATGCACTAGAAAGATAGCAAAGGTACTTTGTGAAAGTCAAGCTCTGCCACTCTGCAGTGGGTGGTCTGTGGTAAAATGAGGTAGGAAAGGCTGCGAAAGCAGGAAGTCTCACGAAATCTCAGGAAGTCCATGCGCACTGGGCTGACTAAATGAACTACAGTCTCTCAGCTGCTAGTGCCCTGTCTCCCGCTCATTTTCTTTGTTTGGCTGAGGGATGTGGACACGGAGAGCATGAAAGAAGACTTGATAAAGGGTTCCTGGAGTGCTTCCGTTTGCTGATTATCACTATCCTTTAACATGCTTGCAGTCACAATACACTGTGACCCTAAACCTTTCATCTCTAACCACTTTGCACAAGAGTCCTTTGCATTGTGAGTCAGGAACAATCTTTATTAACATCTTTAACTTCAGTCCTCTGCTTCCTGATTTGCCTTCAGTCATTTCATTTGCAGTTTTGGTATCGTGTTCACATGACTCTTCAACTTATATAATCTCATCCAATGCCATTTTCAAGGTCATCCTCTTTACTAATGTAAAACGGAGCATAACTGGGTTCTGTACTGTTTTTAGAAAGGAAAAGGAAACGCAAGATTTAGTTTTTAGTGTATAATTCCCATGTGGATACCTCTGAACTACACACAGACTTAATTATAGACTATAGAACTAATTATGTGCTCTGTGGAGCTCTTCTCTGAAGCTTCTCCAGGCATTCTACATTCATCTTCATCATGTATTTGTGAGTTGGGACCATAGGCTCAGTTATTTCTGTGTAATGGCTAGAAGAGGAAAGTGGCTTGCTCAAGGTCACTCGTCAACTTAGTACAGGAACCCAGGGGGAAATAGCTCAGGTCCTGTAATTTCTGCTCCAGTGTTGAATCCAAGAAATCGCATCGCCTCTCAAATCATGGCACTGTCCCGGAGTGGCACCGTTTGGGCAGAACACAGTTGAACAGCAACCACAGAGAAAGCAACTGTTGCACAGCTGAACATGTTGCTTCCCTTGGAGCAAAAAGCAGCATATACTGAATGGATCATACAAGGTAGAAAAGCTGCTTACATCTCCATCCAGTGCGCTGGATCATGTCAGGGCACCTTAACCTTATACAGCTCTTCACATTACAATCAGAGCTACAGCAGACATGCTGTGTTTCCAGTAGTCCAAGCCTATTAAAATATAGTTTAATACATGCAAGGGCCCAAAGTATTTCTTATGCATCCTTACAGAGCACTGTAGGATAAGATACAGTAATGCTAACACATAACTGATAAGGCACAGAGCTCAGCTCTAAGTTCGTGTCTGTGTTCCTCCCACCTCTCATGTTGGGAGCAAGAGACAACATGAAGTGAGTCGTTACAGAGCAGGTCATTGCTACACAGGAGGACGGGAGAGGCAGCTCTGAGTGAAGAACTCTTGGAGGCTGGCCTGGCAGAGGCATGGAAATGAAGTGGAAGGAGTATCCCTCAAGTCACCTCTGGGCTGTGCTTCTGATTTAATGTTGTAACCTTGGCATAGCAATGTATCAAAGCAACTCCACTGTGATGCTAATGATTTCTTACTGAAATGGGCATTTGGAGGCTAGGAAATGATGGCTTTCTACATGGAAGAGGGGACTCAGGGACATACCTCTTCAGAGGGTTGGACCTCTCACTTTTGGTCACACCTTCCTCCTCATCCCTACTTCATTTCAAGGCCTTGAATAACCTCTGCATTCCAGATATATACAGTACACTGGTGTAAATATGCAGAACATTCTGACACTTAAAAATATGTCCATAGCAAAATAGGACAGGTTAGAATTATAGTGTAGCAAGGAGGCAAAAGGGAGAGAAATGAGCAGGTAATACTTCACTTTCTGAAGTTGCAAGGAATGGTTTACCAGCCAATTGCTGCACAGGGAGGATAAAATTATTAACCAAATCAACAAACACATAGGCTAGAAAACAAATAAATTATTTTAACACTATTTCAAGATCCCATGTTTATTGATGATAAATCACTGAGTAGAAAGGAAGCTATGAATATCATACTTACTTTAAAGACTCAATATATGACTCAATATCCTCATGGTGTGATATATTCATTTATTCAAAAGTGAACTATTATAATATATGAATGGCTAAGCCTTATTTGCATATAATATGCCAAGTAGTGATAAATTAGAACTGTGAATATCTACTGCCTCAGTTCCCCAATGACAAACTCAACTAATTTCTGCCTGAGAAAGCAAAAAAGTAAACAAAATGACACTTCTGAGGTTTACTGAAGACTCTTCGCTGCACTGAATCGTCACCATCAAGTTAAATTTTTGCTGAAGGAGAGCATCCCGCATTTACGTTTAACTATCAGAGGGCTGAGTGTGTAACAAGCATCTTCAATGTATGGGAAGATTAAGAGCTTGTCACAGTTTGCCTTAAAAACCAGAGCTATAAGGCTGAACCTTTGCAGCATGATTTTCAGAGTATACTTTGAAAATGTTACACAGGACACACTCAGTTTAATTGCAAAGTCAAACACAAGTGCTTGGGATTATCCACGCCTTGGCTGCCCTTCATTAATGCAAATAATTAAAAGCTGACTGTAAACACAGGCACATGGGCTGCTGAGATAAAGCAAGACATCTGCATTCCCTTCAGTCATTCTTTTCAACTTTGTTTTTGTGATTAGATGCTTATAGACCTCTCCCTATTTGCTCCACTTAACGTGTGTGGAGGGACAGGACAGGTAGTTTTATCCCCACTTCCCAATTGAAGAACCTGACTGTAAGAGACACAGATTTGCCCAAGGTCACCCAGAAGTAGCCAAAATCAGAATAGATTTCAGTTACCATTTCCTAGTGTAAGGCTTTTTCTGCTGTACCGCCTGCATGGCACGTTTCATAGGAGGTACCAACAGTTGGTGCAACACGGGTTTACCAAGAGCTTACCTTGCACACAAGGCTATTTTAGTACAGGAGATAGAGCCCTGAGCAACATAAGACTACGGCTGTACAGCACAATGGGATTTATAACATCATGTATAAGCCACAAAGTTTTATTCTTTTTATTTGTTTAGCTTTTAACAAATAAGGAAAATTAATAGTAATGATAGAATAGATTCTGAATGTGGAAGATGATAAAAAGAGAATTATTTATTTGTAATAGCCCTGGTTTCTTGTTATTGAGAACAGTGAACATACTATAGAATGTGATTTGCTTTTCTGTATGATAATTTTTTTAAATTAAAAAACATTTTTTTTTCTTTGTTTTTTTTCCCAGTACTGGGGATTGAACTCGTGACCTTGTGCTTGCCAGGCAGGCGCTGTGTCACTGAGCTAAATCCCCAGCCCCTAAATTTTTTCATTTTAAAAAATAAAAGAAGGAAAACATATTAACAGACAGACATCCATTTACAAAATAGCATAAGAACAATACAAACAAAACAGATTTACAGACAAAGTTGTAGGAAATTAACCATGGTAATTGTATTACTTACTGATATCTTCAAAGTGGTTTCTCAGACAGACAAATAGAGACATAAAAAATTAATCAAATAAGTAATCATTAACTGTTCCTTTTTGTAGAGCAATAGAAGACAGTAGTACAACTGTTAGCTCCCCTGTATATACATACTTACATAATTTCCCCTTCTTTCTCTTCCCTTGTCCCACACCCCAGTTACCCTTTATTTTTGAGCATTTTCCTTTCATTTCACAATGTCTATTATACCTCTTAGCTTTTATTCACTCTTTCAGGTTTACAGTAGTGAGATAATATGGTGCTTACACATGCAGGTCTGATTTATTTCACTTATGAGTATGGTCTCTAGTTGTGACCATTTACGTATAAAAATCTCAAGTTTATTTTTCTTTATAGCTGAGTAATATTCCATGATATAAAAGTACCATAATTTTTTTTATCCATTCCTCAGTGGATGGACATTTGGGTTGTTTCCACAATTCAGCATTTATATATTGTGCTGCTATGAACATGGGTGCACATATATCTCTGTGATATGCTGTTTTCAGATCTTCTGGGAAAATACCCAGAAGAGGAATAGCTG